>NW_006399969.1:2311472-2317916 GCF_000299155.1 Elephantulus edwardii
TCTCACATGCACCTTTACGCACTTATTTCCTGCTTCACCATCCCACAGGATAGCCATCCACTTCTACCCCCTCCCTTCACATCTATCTCCCTTTCCCAACATAAGGAACTACCATCAGCTGATGTGATTGAAATCACAGAAGCCATGGAAGCTTCATATATAAGTTATTAGATGGAGGGCTGGTGAAAGGGTTTCACTGATAGGCAAAGTAAGAAAACTGGAAAAATAGCTGCAACAAACTGTGGAGGCTTAGTAAGAAGAAAACAGAAATGGCCTGTCAGTAAATATTTACTGCATGTCCATTATCTGACAGAACTATGCAAGCTTCAAGGATTTAGTAGTTAATGTTGTTGTTGTTATGTGCCATCAAGTCATTTGCGACTCATAGCGACCCTATGTACAACAGCCCTAAACTCTGCTCTGTCCTGTGCCAATCGCATTGCCTCTGACACCCCATCCTGATACCCCAGTCACTGAATCAATCCACCTCATAGAGGGCCTTCTCCTCCTCCGCTGTTCCTCTACACTACCAAGCATGATGTCCCTCTCCAAGGACCTGTCTCTCCTTACAACATTTCCAAAGTATGTCAGACGAAGCCCCAGAATCCTTGCCTCCAAGGAGCAGCCTGGTTTAACTCTCTCAAGGATGAATCTGTTCGTTTTCTTGGCAGTCCATGGTACATTCAATAGGTAAATTCTTTACTATCAGAAATGCTGAGTTAAGGATGCATATCAATAAGCAAGCATAGCATATTTTTAGAAACATTATAATAAAAAGTGATCATGAAAATACTATGTTACATAAAATAAGCTGTAAAAGGACAAATACAATATGATCTAGCTCACACGAAATAGGCAACAATTTAGAATCAAAGTTTATGAATGAGTACCCAGGTGTGAGGAAGACATGAAGGGGGCTTGTGTGCTGAGAGGGCAGGAGTTCATGCTCAGGGGGGTGGGATGATTTATGAAAGGACATCAATGGTTGCACAATGTGAGAATGTAGGCAATGAAAAGGAATTTAAAATGTACAAGTTCCTGGACTGAAGCTTTTTATCCCATTGTTTAAAAATCCTAGAGGAGAAAACAATTCAGGTCTTCTGTGCAAAATTTACTCTTAGTCATATTCAACTTGATGACAATTAACCACTGTTAAATGAAACTAGTGCTGTTATATCTGGAGGAACACTCTTCCACTTTGCACATCACTCTTTGTCAATGTGCTGTATGAGGTAACATGGGTTTGCTATGATGCTGAACCTTGGACCATTGGGGTATTAAATACCAGAATGGTTTCCCATTGTGGACAGTGTTTGGTGGAGCTCCCAGTTGTAAAACAGGTTCAGAAGCAGGAGTGGCATCCACTTCCTAAATCACATGCCTCTGGAAACTCTATGAACTTGAAGAAATGATAATAGTTATGGAAAGGCATTAGGTCTTTTGTTCATAGAGTCTCTATGAGTCGTGCTCAACTCGACGGCAATCAACAACAACAAGAGGCCACCAGAGTTCCCTTTATTAGATTGATATTTTCTATTAATTAGGATTAGGTAAGGAGAGAAAAGGTGGCATTTGCTGCAAAGAGCAGTTGCAACTGCAAATAGCCAGTGATTTGTGAAGTGCATGTTGCCTCTTCCATCCATCATGGTATCAGATCAATGAGGAACAAAAGGCTCTTCACTGAAGGTTAAAAAGGTCATAATGTCACTGTGGGTCAGCTGGAGTTCAGTGTCAAGGAAGAATTTGGAGGCATGCTTGAGACAATGATCTAGTATGTTAGGGATTTTTCTAGAAATGGACAAACATTTCAGAAGGCACAGAAACAATTAGCAATGGGTGCCCATAAACCTACTGTTGTCTCATCATCTGATGCAAGGGTAACCCTCCAAAAGGTTCCCCACACTTTAAATCTTGATGGGAGATTTCCCAACATTCATTTATAGAAGGTTGATGAGTTCGAACCATCCACCTTTAAGTTGGCAAAGTAATATACAATGCACTGTGCTCCTAGTAGTGGTTGTTGTGTGCCACTGAGTCAGAGCTGACCCATAGCTGACCTTTCAGCAGGTTTTCAGAGGCAGTGAATTGCACAGGAGGAGACTGCCTATCCTTCTACCTGGGGCAGCTGGTGGATTTGAACTGTGAGTCTTTGGGATTGCAGCAAAGCTTCTTATCACTTGGTCAACATAGGAAGAGTTAAGTGATGGTACAAATTAATAAAAAAGGTTACAGACTCATTGAGTTTTCATCAAGCATCATCTTCTTGGTACTTGGTGAAAGCAGACAGGGTGGCAATTATAGAGAAGAAGTATAATATACAATTGAATGGCTGTAATCTTTAAATGAAACATTGATTAGACTAGATGGTTCAGACCACTGGTGTTCAAAAGAACTTTCTGTGATGGTGAAAATACTCTCCACATTTGTGTTGTCCAATCCAGTGTTCATTGGTTAATGTATCCATCATGTACATGTAGAGTGGTTAGTGGATCTGAAGAACTGAATTTCTAATTTTACTTAACATCAATTTTTTTTTAAACGAACTTTCATTGCTGTTGAGCAGGAACCGATTCACAGCTATGTTGGGATTCTGAGACTATAAATAAATCTTATGAGAGAAGGAGCCCATTTTCGTCCATGGAGTTGTTGGTGCATTTGAGCACCTGGGGGGTGGGGCCTTTGAGTTAGCGGTGCATTTCCCTAGGAGAGCGCCCTGGTGTAGTTGTTGTGTACCATTGGGTCAGCATTGGCCCACAGTTGACCCTCCAGTGGGTTTTCAGAGATAGTAAATTGCATGGGAGGAGACTGTTCATCCTTTTGCTGCAGAGCAGCTGGTGAATTTGAACCATGTGCCTCTGGGAATTCAGCACATGAAAGTTCCCTATCACAATTAAATAAGCCATAAAAAACCCCAATGAAAATGTCAATGGATTAAACTTGCTGTCCTAGTTAGGCACAGATGAGTCACACTAACTCATAACTGACACTCTCTGGTGGCTTTTGAGAGGCTATGAATCACATAGAAGGTGTTTGCCCATCTTTCTCCCAGGCAGCAGCTAGTGAATTTGAACCACATGCCTTAGGGTTGGCAGCACAACTCTTTACCATTTACCACTAAACCACCCGAGCTAAGTATCGCCTCTTAAGTCATTCATAGAAATGAATCATTGAATATTCTATAGAATATTCTGATAAATATTCAATAGAATATTCTAATAAATAACAGAAATAAGTCAATGTAATATGTTTTAGAGTATGTTTGAAACATGATAATTAATATCTATTAACTATTGTCATTAAAATTCAATATGCTTGATGTGATATACAAGGTTCCATATTCACAGCTAAAGATTCTGTTGAACACACACATTATTCTTTTCTGTGGTATATCTGGATGTTCTCAAAACATCGCATGTATAGAGCACTCACGGACAGATGAAAACTGGTGACTATGGACATTAAAAGCATCAAAAGTAATCAGTATGGGAGCTCTGGCGACTTAGTGGCAAGAAGCTGTGCTGCAATCCCGAAGGCACAGAGTTCAAATCCACCAGATGCTCCACTGGAGGAGGGGCCATCTCCTCTTGTGCCAGTTGGATCCGATTCGACAGTACACAACAAGGAGAAAAAAGTAATCCCCAAACAAAAGATTTAAACACACAAGTCTCTTAGTGCTTTACCACACTGTACCACAAAGTCCACGAATGGTGACATTTATAACAAGAGTACTTCCACAAGAATAAAATTAAAAACTTGTTTAACTTAAATAAGTCAACACTAACAAATTGGTATTCACTTTGTGTATTTGGAAAAGACAGTTTAGTTCTGGAAGAATAATGAAAGAATTACTCAGACAAAAGGGGGTGCAGAAGAGGGGGGATTACTCTGCCAAGCCTTTTTTTCATCTTGTTAGACTTGCCTTGGTTTTTTCAAAGCTGGCTTCCTCCGTCATCCGCACAGCTTGCCTCACCTGCTCATAGGCACTCGCCTCTCTTTGCTGCACGTCTGTCAAGCTGCTCCGTACTGAAACCAGTGCAGACATTAAGTCATCTCTTTCTCTGTCAGCAAAAAAGGGAACATTTGCAAGGAAAGACGATCAAATGTGTGTGCACTCTTAAGTCAAGAAGAGAAAAGCATTAATATGCATTCAAAGAGGCAGGGCGGGCCAGCTCAGCACTTCTGAAAGCACACTAGGGAGAGAGGTGCTCCCCCCTCACAGGAGAGAGGCAGGCGGAGCACCAGAGAGACTGGGAGGCTGCTGGCCTGCCTGCATCTGGGAAGGACAAGAGCCTGTTGTGGGAGAAGCTGGCACACTCACAGCTGCAGATGATGGCCCCGAAGAGAGGAAGTCAGTCAAAAGGGGGCAGGGAGGACTGGGAAGGAAGAAACAACAGAACAGTGGCAGTGGGGATTCTACCTCCACAGGGAAGGTACTTTGTTGGCTTTTGCTTTTGTTTTTGAGAAGGGACTATAATAGAGTTGTTAACATGGCTTAGCCCCTCTTGTGTACTTGACAAAAAGACACCCTTTCCATTTCCTTCTCCTCCACCACCTTCTTTCCCACCTTTACCTTGCATTTAAATTCTGCCCTCCATCTAGTAACACACGCTCTTCAATAGGTAGCCCCATGGGACCTCTAACATGCCCTGCTCATGCCTATAACACACAATTTAACCACATCTCATTGTGCCAGGTTTGCTCATGGTTAAGCCCCATCTCCTGAGACCAGCAGTCAGGAGATCAGGAGAAGGACTGCACTGGGCAAGTCTGCTGTCAGGGACCTCGCCCAAATGCTGAGGAGCAGTGACGTTAGTCTGAAGACTAAAGAGTGCCTTATTCAAGCCACAGTCTTTTTGATCACTCTGAGAGCTGGACACTGAATAGGAATGACAGAAGAAGAACTGATGTCTGAGTTGTGGAGTTGGAGTACTGAGTAAACCATGGACTGCCAAAGAACAAACAGGTATGTCTCGGGAAAAGTGCACCCAGAGTCCTCCTGGGAGGCAAGAATGGTGAAACTTTGTCTCACGTCCTTACATGTTGATCGGAGAGGCTATTCCTCAAAAAGGTACATCATTCTGGGAAAGGTGGATGGTCAGAAGAAAAAAGGAAGACCTCAACGAGATGGGTTGACACAGTGGCTGCAGCATCGGGCTCACGAGTGTGAAAGAGGATGAGGACGGTGCAGGAGAGGGCAGGGTAGGGCTGTTGTTCACAGGGTCATACTTACATGGCTCACACTGACTCCTAAAGTGTAAGTTTTGCTTTTCTCTCGGAACTGTAGGTCCTGGTTAGATTTCTTAGATGAACCTAGACTCTTTTATGGTATTTTTTAAATGGATTTTTAAAAAAATTAGATAAATACCAGATGCTCTGCTGGAGAAGGAGGGGCAATCTCCTCATGTACCAGTCAGATTCTATTTGACGGTACACACACAAAAAATAATAAAACTTGAAAAAAATTAGATAAATATTCAAGAATTTGAGATATATATACATGCATACATACACAGAGCTGTGGTGGTAGTGGTGGTAGTGGTGGTAGTGTACTGTTGAATCAGAACCAACCCATAGCTGACTCCCCAGCAGGTTTTCAGAGAAAGTAAATCGCACCAGTGGAGACTGCCTACCTTTGTCCTGTGGAGCAGTTGACAGAGTCCAACCACATACCTGTGGGATTGTGGTGCAGCTTCTTACCACTTGGATAATATAATTTAACATTGTTTCCAGTCTTTTTAAATATTGTGATTGTGTTCATTAATATTTAATCAATTACATTTTGTCAATTCTTTAGAACAAATATCTAAACTACATTAATTTAAAACGAAAACGCATTAGGGAATTCTAAAACGCAACTCACTGTGCTCCCACTTTATATTTTGAACAATTTATTGTCTTTTTCAACAAAAAAAGAGCTTTTATGAAACTGGAAATGATAAGAACTTAGCTAAATATTGCATTTTTTCTTAAAATATAGTTGCTTTTCAAATGCCACAAATAGTTTAAATCTTCAAGAGATTTTTACATGTAGGTATTTGTTAATTCTGAAAGCAATCTGAATGGAGTTTATATTCTTCTAAACTCTGGTTTCTTAATGTTCACTAGAGCTTTCTTTTCTAAAAAATTCACAAATATCTTCTGACTGATAGTGTGGAACTTGACAACAAAATAAAAACCATAGAAACTCCAATGAAACCATAACTGCCACCCAAGCAGATATATGCACAACCATGTTTATTGCAGCTTTGTTTACAATAGCAAAGAGTTGGAAACAACCTACGTGCCCATCAACAAATGAATGGAGAGAGAAGCTGTGGTATATTCACACAATGGAATACTATGCTGCATTGAAAAACAAAGAACTCATGAAAAATTATACAAAATTGGTGATCCTGGAGGACATCATGCTGAGTGAAATATCTCAGTCACAAAAGGACAAATACT
>NW_006399969.1:2324796-2325549 GCF_000299155.1 Elephantulus edwardii
CCACCCTGGGAGGATAGGTTTCGGTTTACTGGGAACGCCCTGCTAAGTTTCTGTTTACCAGGTAACTTTCAGCTTACTGGAAACGACATGTTATTCTCCCCCATTGCGTACTTCTCCTCCCCCCATTGGGCTCCTATATATATATACTGTAAGTGCTTTCAATAAAATGAAGACTTGATCGGAGATTCGACTTGTCTTCCTGCTTTTTGTGCCTCCTGTCCCCCCCATTCTCGTTCTTCCCCTCCTAGGGTCACTGTTGAAGATCCCCACAGGCCGGGGCATAATTGGCGCCTGACGTGCAGCCCAGGAACGGGGAAGGACGATGAATGCTGCCCGCCAGAAGTGACCGGCTGGTCCATCCATTGAGTCACCGTGGGTCTGGGACCACGAGTGAAGATGTGCACTGTTGCCAGCTGCAGGATTATTCGTCCTGTGAGATAGGCATGGAGCTGCCACCATGGGATTACCCACCCTGTGAGACAGGCATGAGAGGAGGTAAGGGAAGCAAATTATGGGACAGGGATTAAGTGAACATGAATTGTTCGTAAAGGGTATCAGGCATTCCCTCAAGGCACGAGGTATAAGGGTAACTGAAAAAGATTTAAAGAAATTTTTCTTGTTTTTAAAAGATGTTTGCCCATGGTTTCCGCAAGAAGGAACTATTGATTCTAAGCAATGACATAGGGTAAGGGATTGTTTAAATGACCATTACCGTTGTTTTGGCCCTGTGAAAATTCCTGTCACTACTTTTTC
>NW_006399969.1:2325886-2327593 GCF_000299155.1 Elephantulus edwardii
GAGTTAGGCCCTTTAGATTTTCTGACTCTAGCTCCTCGCACATTTCATTGTAATATTTTGCTTTGTCATTTCGACCTGCTTTTGCAATCTTCTGTTCAGCTCTTTAGTATCTTAAATTCTTCATTAGAAGTAATAAAAATATTGTTCCTTTTCCTACAAACCGGTTAAATAATTGCTCAACTTTTGCTTCTCATGTATCATGCATTTCCTACTATTAATAGACCAAAAGTAATAGGATTTGGAAGTACTGAGAAATACTTGTTTTGGAAAAACCATCATTAACGATCAAAAGTCCTCTCTTTTTCTGTTAATCAAATTTCTTTTACAGGTCTTGTGGATATAAAAGCTAATGTGTCTGTTATTAGTAAAAAATAATTAGTCTCTTAATTGGCCTTTGCAAAAAATTAACATTAACTCTTTCTGAATTAGGAACCTCTCTTAATGTTTAAAGGTCTAAGAATATTTATGATTGTGCAGAACCTGATGACCAAAAGGCTCAAATGCAATTTTATGTGCTTATACATTAGTGATAATTTATGGGAAAGAAAATTATTAAAATAATTTGTAGCTTTTATATCTATCCCTGCTTTGTCAGATGCTGAATTCTATAGTCTTGCCCTTCTAGTAGAAAAGCTGATATAGAAACTGCAACTCCCTTTGAAATTCTCCTTTGTTATTAATAGGAAAAGTGTTAAAACTCAGAAGAGTCTAAAATATGAGTAAGAATAAGAAGAAAAACGTGTTAACAGAAATATGAAGAACAGTTGAGAATAATAAGATGTTATAAGAGGCCTCAATGTTTGTGTTGTTTTGTCTTTTGTCTGCCATGTTTCTTGTCTTGTGTTTAAAGTCATAATACTGACGAGCTCATACAGTTTAAAGGTTTCAGTAAAAAACAAGAATTAGTAGGGACAGATATAAAGTTAACATGTGCATGAATTTGAAATCTCATAGGCGAGGAAATGCTAAGAAAGGATGTTTTAAAGATCTCATGGCGCCAAAAGAGACTTTTTGTCTCAAGAGATCTTTGAAAAATCTGCTTTTGGCATCCTCTTATCACCTTCATATATCCATGCATTTTATCCAGGATCTACATATTTAGGTAGAAATTTCCATATGTTTCAGCCAGTCTTGTAAAATACACATGCCAGTGGCCGGCACTACAAGTCTATGTGAGTTCTGTGTGTCTATGTTAATTGCTCTACTTTAAATGAAAACCTGTAGGAGTAAAAATAAAAACTCTCCACTATAGCCCCTTAATTAATGCTTGCCTGTGTTGAACCTAGTTGTGTAAGTCAAAGCTACACAGTTTAATGATTACTTTCCTTCTAATTGACTCTTTTCAATTCTTCAGAAACATATCATTTTGCCTTTACCTATATGTATCATAAAGGTCCTAACGTTTTTACAGATGTTTCTAATTATGGGAAACAAATAGAATATTATAGTACTAACAAATTCAATGTTGAATCATCTCTTTATAAATCAGTACTAGAAAGCAAATTATGTGCTATTTTTTAGCTTTAAAGATCTGAAGACAAAAAAAAAGATCTGAAGACAATATTGATATTACTGTTATTATTATTATGTGTCACAAACGGAGGGTCCCAAAGAACAGAATAATTTTATAGTTAATAATAAGACAAACAGCCAGGAATGAGATGGAGCACAGAGCATAAAACAGGGGGCCAGCAGTTCTTGACTGAA
>NW_006399969.1:2328358-2329687 GCF_000299155.1 Elephantulus edwardii
ATAGTGGAGTGGACTTGAGGGGAGGGATTGTATAACAATGAAAGAATCAAAGAGAAGAACAAACTGGGTAGGGGGGAGGTTGAGCAAGGAGAAAAGTGCAACAATGAATGAATGGGGGGGTAAACCCTTGGCTGTAATATTTTAAGTAAATTTGAAACCACCGTTTAAATGTTAGCTATTTCACAGTAGGGTACATGCGGCCAATGTGCTCAACTTTTTTTACTCGATGTCTGTAGAAATTGGCACTATTCATAAGAAACGGATTCCAAAAAGAATCCTTACTCTTTTGAAATAACGATTTTTTTTAAATAACTTTTTAACACCTAAAATGTATAGCCATTGAGTTGGTACAATTCATAGTGACATTCCACCACCCATTTGTCTCCCTGAAGCAGCGGGTTAATTTGAACTGCTGACCATCTGGTTGTTAGACATCAACAAGGATAAGGAAGCCTCGGCTCACCTATTTTGGCCATGCTGCTAAGAGAGGCTATTCCTTAGAGAAGGACACCATGCTTCGAAAGGTGGAAGGGAAACCAACGAGAGAAAGATCTTCAAGAAGATGGATTGGCGTAGTGACTGCAGCAATGGGCTCAAACGTGTCGGGCATAAGGATGGCACAGCACAGCACAAGTTCATATGGTCACTGAGTCAGACTCCACTCATGGCACTTAACAGCGCCAACAGGGACTTCACACAATTATTGTCCCTTTATTTACCAAGAATTTTTACCTGTTCTTTTGTTTGTGCTTTGTATATTTATTTGGTATAGATACTGTCTCAGCCACCATACTCTCCCTTTGGTCTACTAGTCATTGTTAGTGACCAGTTATCTGCTATTCTGTTCCAGTTATCTAGGAATGTCTTCAGTGGAGTTTATTAACCCTTCTAGTATTAGATCCTCGCTAGTTGCCATGCCAAAGTACTGTGACATTTAGTTCACTTCCCCCTAATAAAGAGCTTAGCTGAGAGCATATCTGTTAACCACTGAACAGATTGTTGTTGTTAGGTGCTGTTGAGTATGACCTAATACCCAGGGGCAAGCAAAGTTCATTCAGTCAGTGTGTTCTCACCTATTTCTGACACCGTGCTCTCTTCAAAGCCAACATTTTAAACAAAAAAGAAACGCCCCCCAAAAAATCCCCTCTGTGCTTATAAAATATCAGTAGGCAACTACTGGGAATATACCCTAAAGAGACCATAAATGATATCCAAGTAGATATATGTATACCCATGTTTATCACGGCTTTGTTTACAATAGCAAGGAGTTGGAAATAACCTAAATGCCCATCAACAAACGAATGGGTAGAGAAGCTGTGGTATATTCGC
>NW_006399969.1:2336847-2351582 GCF_000299155.1 Elephantulus edwardii
TTTTACCTTCCCATGATTATTCAGTATTTAAAATTGCAGTTATTAAACTATGACATTTTGGGTGGTATACCATTTTGAGGATAGAAATTAAAGTTTTGACATGGTATGGAGTTCAAGGGGATAAGCTGAATAACTGGTAGTAAGTTTTGTGCATTTTTTGTTTAAGAGTTAAAATGAAAGTAGTTTTGCTTGAAATGAGGGAGGCTTAATACAAGCTGAAGGTCACCCTGTGGCACTAAGGTGTTCCCTAGGAGTCAACATTGTTCTTGGTTTGTATCAACTGAATCCCTCCCTACAGAGATTAGCATATAGAGGAACTTGTCCTTATCTGCGAAAGAGTTCGCCATTATCCTTTATTTTTGTTTTGTACTTCCATATGATTTTACTTTGCTCACCTTCCTTGTTATTGGTGGGTACTCAGGGAGGCATGGATTGGGGCCTTCATCATGGGAACCTTTGGCCCCTGTTTTTCACGCTATTTTATATCAAAAGATTAATTAAATCAATCCATGTTTGGAACTTACTGACCAGGACCTTTAACCATTGTTTAATATTCCAATTGGAAATAACGATCCTAATTCTAGGGGAGCATTAACTATGGAGGCTCATTGGGCTTTGAAGGAAGTTCAGGATTTTATCTCTTCCTGTTCTCTCTTGTATAAATCATAGCAGAAAGTTATTGCTGTGTATTTTAGATGCTAAAAGGACTCCTACTGCTGTATTCTGACAGAATGCTCTTTTAAGCTGAATTCATTTATCCCGTTCACCTAAAGAGGTTTTGTGGACTTGCCCACTGGCTGTATCTCAATTAATATCACAGTCAGGAAAGACAATATTTTGATATAAGATCTTATGAAATCATTGTCCCTTATAATGCTTTACAAGTTAATTGGCTATATCAATATTGTTCAGAATGGATAATTGCATTAGCCAATTATCTTGGTCAAATTACTCATCATTATCCAATTCATTTATATTTCCTAAAGTTTTTGTTTATCAACCAATTTCTGATGCTCTTGATGGATCTTCCTGAGAAAAGGTTGTTTTTGAACCAATTGGAAATCTTTAAAACAGTTAAATGCTCATCATTTTCAGCATACTAGCCAAATTAAAAGCTATTGAGCAAGTATTAATAATTTACCCTCAGTTTATAGTCTAAAACTATGTATATAGTTTTATATATAAACATATAATTTATACAGTTAATGAATTTCCAATTATTGATGCATTTCCAATTATATTATCAAAACAAAAATTCTATAGTTTTATAATTTCTTCATATACAATTGTTGATAAGACAAAGAGATGGTCATATTTTTGTCAGTCATATTGAATCTCATTCTTTTTGCCAGGACCTTTAGTGAAATAAAATAAATTGGCTAGTAAATGAATAATGGATTTTAATTTAGCAAAATCAAAACAATTTCATCATAGTCATTATGCTATAGTGAATATTTACATGGGGTGTCTCATATTCTGGAAGAGTTTGTTAAGTATACTGTACAATCATGTGTAGGGTGTTTGTCTCTGTTACCTGTTCCACATTTTAGGGTGAGTCCTAGAGGATTATTGTGAGATTGTGTTTGACAGGTGAATGCAGCTCACACTCCCAAATTTGAAAGATTGCAAATTGTTCATGTTATTATTAATATCAGTTCTGGTTTTGTGGTAATATCTTGTTTATCGGGAAAAGCAACTAAATACGTTGTGGAACATTGTTTATTAGCTTTTCTATGTTGGAAACTCCTAGAATAATCTAGATTTATAACATTCCTAGCTACACCAACAAAAGTTTTCAAATTTTTATGTGTCATGGGGCTGAGTTTCCTTACAATCCTTAAAAACAAGGTATTATAGAATGTATTCTTTCTACTATCAAAAATCATTTTTAATAAAAAGGGGAAATTATTGGAATACTATATCCCCTAAATTAAAATAATTATATTTCTTACTTACAATTTATTTTAAATTTTTAATTTTGGATGACTATAAAAGGTCTGCAGCAGACAGACAATGGTGATACATACAGTAAAGGTATACTGAAATTAAATAGAAGGATGCATTAACAAAGCAATGAAAAAGACCCGACCCTGCATTAATATGGGGTTGAGGCTATGTTTGTGTTTTTCCATAGAACTCTGAAAGTGCAAAGTGCCTTCTTGAAAAGTTTGGTATACTCTGCAGAAGATGTCTTGTCTGACAGAAATAAAGATGGTGATATTGCTGACTCTGACAATGAGGATTCAAGCTGAATCTTAAAGGACATATGTTCCAGATCTACCTTTACTTCACCCTCTCAGCTGGAGAAAAATGGTACTGCAGATTTGAATTCGTATGATTGGGCTGCATCAAATAAAGTCGAAGCTAAGGATCAGTAGAAGAAATTTGGACTATTGATATGAAGAATTTTCAAACTGAATTGTGAAAATTAGTTGTTAGTATGGGATCTATAAATATTTTCTGTATACCAAAAGATAAATGTAAGGGAGATAATGTCACAAGTGACAGAGACATGTCATGAGGACCTGAACCATATGTCTTATTGATTGGTAATAAGGTAATCACTGGTGATTATCCAAAATTTAAGTAAGTTGTTCCCGTAAAATTTCTAACTATATTAGCTCTGTTACCAAAGATGATTCAGTTATTCTAAAGAATCCTCCTCTTGTTATGACATTGGTAAAGTTAAATGGTATTTGGTACGATAATAAGGCTTGCAAATTTTAAAACAGTTATATAAGTTATCATTAAGAACCAAGAGAGCTGTAGGACTTGTTATTGTAGAAATTGTTTCTCTTATCCCTATGATTGCTGCCGTCTCTACTTCTGCTGTAGCTTCAACACAAGAAGTCCACACAGCTAAGTTTTTAATTGGGTTAGTGCATATTGTGACAAAATTTAAAGCAAAAGAATGTATAATCAATCAATTATGGCCTAAAAGTTAAGGGGAGGTGGTCAAAGACCAGTCACTCCTTTTGGAGGCCCTTAATAGGCTTTCTTTTGCTTATTTCTTTTGGCCCCTGGGCAATTCAGAGGCTTACATGCTTTATCAAGCAGCAGGTCAAATCCATAGCCTCCTGTCCCATACAAGTCTGTTATCAAAGACTGCAAATGGCCGATAAAGAAAATCCTCGATGACACAGGCTAATGAACCAGGCAGCCAGAGACAGGTAAGAGACACTGGCCCCTGTTTCAACCTAAGACAGGTGCCCCGCCATAGCTGCTGGGTTAGCCCATGACGGGTAAGATCAGTAGGTGCAGTGTCCAACCTAAGACAGGCGCCGGTTTCATACATGGTCAAACAGGAGAGCACCAAAGGTAATCCTGTTGTGCTTTTGCAGTCTTCAAATAATTATCAAAAAACAGGGAGAATCTGTTGGAGACTGCTAGTTCAACCTAGCTGAAGCCATTTTGTAATTCTCTAAGGACATGTCTGGACATGTTGCCCCACCCTGGGAGGATAGGTTTCGGTTTACTGGGAACGCCCTGCTAAGTTTCTGTTTACCAGGTAACTTTCAGCTTACTGGAAACGACATGTTATTTTCCCCCATTGTGTACTTCTCCTCCCCCCATTGTGCTCCTATATATACCCTGTGAATGCTTTCAATAAAATGAAGACTTGATTGGAGATTCGACTTGTCTTCCTGCTTTTTGTGCCTCCTGTTCCCCCCATTCTCGTTCTTCCCCTCCTAGGGTCACCGCTGAAGATCCCTATGGGCCGGGGCACTAGATTATTTGAAATTGGAATGAAAGAGTTTAGCTTCCTCTGGATCAAAACATTTTCATAATATCAATTTGTCTATCTCTGACTACTGAACCACAGAAAATCCTCAAAGATAAACCCACAAGTGCAGATGCCTAAAACTCGAGGTTCCGCACAATTACACTAAAAATCTTTGTGAGCACCACTAGACCAATAGACAGTTAAGATTCCAACCTTCCATAAACCCAGAGCCTCCAAATGGATCAGAAAAAATTCCTACATGACACATGCACTTGCAGCCATCACGGCAAGTCCGCATTCTCCACTTTGTTGCTACGCTTTGCTTTTCTGTTTTAATTTAGCCTAGACCAAATGGCAAGAAGCTGCACTGCAATCTTGAAGGCACGTGTTTCAAAATCATCAGCTGCTCTGCGGGAGAAGGATGAGCAATATCCTGTGCAATTAACTGCCTCTGAAAACCCACTGGAGGGTCAGCGATGGCTTGGTTCTAACTCTGTGGTACACAACACACACACACACACACACACACACACACACACACACACAAATACACACACAGAGAGAGATCAAATAGCAAGCACTCAAAAAAGGGGAGGGAGCAGCAGCAGCTCTGAGTGGCAGCCTGTCCTCAGTACACATTTCTTGTCCCACCCTCGCTCTTGTAACTTTCTTGATTTAACTCCCACTTTCAATCCCACAAGCTCTACTTGGCCCTTGGACTAATAATGTCCTCATTTTCTGGCTCTCAATCCTCCGGGTTTTCCTGACCAGCTGCAGGTCTGCCCCGCAGTGTCCAGTGCACCGGGCCAGCCCAGAGCCAGGCCCGAATCAGTTGGAAACTGGACAGATGCACGTGATCCATCAGCATGAGAGTGAGGGGACGCTTCTCTAAGCGAACAAGTTCTACAGCAGACATTCTGTGATTGCTCAACTGCATCACGTGAATGTTCTGACAAGTGCAACGGAGGCATGTGTTTGCAACAGAGCAAGAAAATAGCTCTGATGCAGCAACATTTTATGAACCAAATCAAAGAGCAACTAAGGCAGAAAGATGAGGTAAGAAGTTTGCTGTCAGCTCTGGAATGAAAAAGTGAGGACTTACACAACCAGGCAGCATGTAACATTTAAGGAATTTAGTGCAACAATCAGAACAAAAGGAACTGGAACAGTCTCTCAATAATCCTGGCCATATGTTTAAGACATGAGGGAGAGAAGTGGCTTGCTGTTGTTGTTGTTGTTAGGTGCCAACGAGTCGAGGACAACCCACAGAGGTACTATGAACAATAGATCTGAACCCTGTCCTATCCTGCACCATCCTCATACTTCCTGATACATTACAGTCCATTTATGCAGTTACTGTGTCAATCCACCTGATAGACAGTCTTCTGCTCCTCCGCCAACCCTCTGCCTTACCAAGCATAATGTCTCTCTCCAAAGAATAGACCCTCCTAGCAACATATCTGTAGTATGTGAGGTGAAGCCTCATCAGTCTTGTCTGTAAAAATACTCTGTCTGCACCCTCTCCAAGATATATTGATTCATTCTCCTGGCTGTCCAGGGATGCTCAGTGCTCTCCTCCAACACCACAGCTCAAAGGCATTGATTCTTCTTCTGTCATTCTTATTCATTGTCCAGCTCTCAGATGCATAGCAAGTGATTGGAAAGACCATGGCCTGAATCTGAGGCACCTTAGTCCTCAAACTGACATCATCACTCCTCAATAATTTGGAGAGGTCCCCAACTGCAGATTTTCCCAGTGCAACGAATCTCATGATTTCCTGACTGCTGGTACCAAGGGTGTTCATCGTGGTTCCAGTCTGCTATTAAGGAGGCAACAACTTTGCATTGATATACTAAATACCTACAATGTGCCTTAGAATTCCTACATTACCCCACAATTATTAGTACTATTTAAGTATTATTAAGGAGTAATAATAAGCATCATAATTGGGCTTTAAGAAGAAAATCTAGAAGGCTGACTGTACAAACTGCCTTTGTTCCTCATTTCTGGGAAATTCTTTCAAAGCCTGCACAGGACTCTGCCAATGATGCATCCCCCAAATCACAGCAAGATTAAGGCCTCAAGGCACTACAGTTCTCGTTGTTGTGTACCATCAAGTCGGAACCCACTCATAGCTGACTCTTCCGCAGGTTTCTGGAGCAAGTAAACTGCATGGGAGGAGACTGCCCATCTTCTCCCATGGAGCAGCCGGTGGACCTGAACCTCGTGCCTTTCGGTTGGCAGCATGATTACTTATCACTGAACCACCAGAATTCCCTAGGATATTACAGTAGCAATTACTTTTCCTTTTGAAAAATAATATTGACACTTCAAGTATTGTGTGCTACAGAAAGGAATTTAGTATCACTTCCTCCTCACCTTGGTTACCAGTCTAAGACATTTTGATCATTAAGCCAAAAAAAGGAAATTATTGTTTCTTTCACTTCTGACATGGAAAGAGTACAAAGTCTGAGTAAAATGGAGAAGTTCAGACACACTATTAAGACTCCAATTGTTGTTGTTGTTATGTGCCGTCGAGTCACTTGCAACTCATAGTGATGCTATGTACAACAGCTCTGAACCCTTCTCTATCCTGAGCCAATATCTGTCTCTGACATACCTACTCCCACTACCCCAGTCACTGAGTCAAATCATCTCATCCAAGATCCTCCTCTCCTGCACTGTCCTGCCACCTCCCAAGCATGAAGTCCCTCTCCAAGGACTGGTCTCTCCTTACAACATGTCCAAAGTATGTCAGACGAAGCCTCAGAATCCTTGCCTCCATGGAACAGCATGGTTTCACCCTCTCTCCAGGGTGAACCTGTTTGTTCTCCTAGCAGTCCATAGGATATATTCAATACTCTTCTCTTGAACCACAGCTCAAAGGCATCAATTCTCCTTAAATCCCTAGATACCATCCAGCTTTCTGGTACATAGCAAGTAATTGTGAAGATCATAGCCTGGATCAGGTGCACCTTGGTCTTCAGACTGATATTACTGCTCTTCAATAATGAGAGGACCCTGACAGTAGACTTTCCCAATGCCATTCACCTTTTCATTTCCTGGCTGCTGATACCAAGAGTGTTGATTGTGAAGCAATCTGAAACTTTGAGCAAGCAATTGGCCCACTGGTGAGAATCTTTGTTGAGCTTCAATCCATATTGAAGGCTGCAGTCCTTGACCTTCTGCAGCAAATGCTTCAGGCCCTCCTCAGTTTTGGCAAGCAAGGTTCTGTCATCTGCATAATGCAGATTGTTGATGAGTCAATCTTCCTCTAGTCCTAATGTCACAATCCTCTTCATAGAGCCCATCCTTCCAGATGATCTGTTCTGTATACAGATTGAAAAGGTAAAGAGATAGTACACGCTGGCATACATCCTTCCAGATTTTGAACCATACAGTGTTTCCTTGCTCAGTTCTAACGACTGTCTCCTGGTCCAAGTGTAGGTTTCACATAAGCACAAACTAATGTTCTGGGATTCCCATTCTTCTCAGAGTCAGCCACCGTTTCTTGTGATCTCTACAGTCAAACACTTTTGCATAGTTGATGAAACACAGACATTTCTAAGGTACTCTCTGCTTTCAGTCAAGATCCATCTAACATTAGCCATAATATCCCTAGTTCCATGCCCTCTTCTAAACACAGCCTGGGCATTGGGAAGTTCTCTCCTGATGTGCTGTTCCAGTCATTTTTGGATCATTTTCAGCAGAATGTTGCTTGCATGTGATAGCAATGATATTGTTTGATAATTTTCACACTCTGTCAATTTACATTTATTTGGAATGGAAACAAATAGAGATCTCTTCCGGTCAGTTGGCCAGGTGGTTGTCCTCCAGATTTCTTGGCACAACTTGGTGAGTGTGTTCAGGGCAGCATCTGTTTCTTGAAATATATCAATTAGTATGCCATCAATTCCTGGTGTTTTGTCAATTCCTTCAAAGCAACTTAAATTTCTTCCTTCATCACCACAGACTCTTGCTCGTATGTTGTTTCATGAAATTCTTCTGTGTCGGCCAATTTCTTTTGGTACAATGACTCTGTATACTTCTTTCATCTTCTTTTAATGCTTCGTTGTATAGCCCTGGTGTGTCCACTTGCCGTACTGAGGTAACCTGTGGTTGCTGTGAAGATGAACACTGTGACACCAATGTGTGAAATGTGATAAATGGTTATCCATGGTGGACAGTGTTTGGTGGGGCTCCCCGGTTAAAACAAGCTAGGAAGCAGGAGTGGCATCCGCTTCCATAAATAGCTTGCCTCCAGAAACCTATGAACCTGGAGAAAATATGAAAGTCATGCAAGGGTCGAGGACTTTCATTCAAAGGGTCACTATAAGTCCCCTACAACTCGACGGCACTTAACAATAACAACATCATTTCATTTAATATTCTTCCCAAAGCATCCTTAAGTATTGCAACTCTAGGCTTGAATTTGTTCTTTACCTCTTTCAGATTAAGAAATGCCAAGCGAGTTCAGCCCTTTGATTTTCCAACTCCAGTGTTGTATATCTGGATTGGAGAAGGCCAAGGTGAAATCTTTCACCATGTTCAGCCCCAAAACTAGTTAAACACATTGGCCCTGCCCGCCATAACTGAAGACTTCAATAGTAATTTTTAAACATTACCAATGTTTCAATAATTAAGTACAGTCTCTAAAAAGCACTTAAAGTTGTAACAAAACTTCAGACATTAAGGATAGACTTGTCTCCAAGCCCCACCTGATACCCGATCCCCTCCTTATCAACTGCAATACCCATTCTTGGGTAATAGATTCAACACAGTACGTGCCAAAGACAGCAACAAAGGACCTTAAGCTGGTGTCACAACAGCATACTTCCAAAGGATCCAGAAATTCTTTTGATTTCTTGTACTTGAGGAAAAAAAATGGTTTCATTTTAATTCTTTGTAATCTCTAGGAAATACAATGATAATAGTTCACTGAGGGAATCAGACTTCTAAATAAAACACAAATAAAAGAGTCAGCATCCTGCATGAATAATTTGAAAGAATGACACACCAGCTTAGGTTAAGACAGTCTTAAAAATTCCTATGGAAATTAAAAGCAGAATTCTGCCCCTGGATTGTGTTATTTAAGTAGAACATAAGCCAATTACATAATACTAAGTAGAGCCTAGGCCAAGGCCAACAAGGTAGGATATTGATTTCGAATGGTTTAAAGGCCAAGAGTTCAAATTCAGGATAGAGACAAAGGATTAACAAAAATAAGCAAGAATCTAACTGCTACGAGACTCCAGACCTGGAATCAATGTGAACACTATTTCTTTTCTTTAAAAATAGTTTCATAAGACTATGTTATGATTGTATGGAAGGCAATATAGTAGATAAGAAACCCTTCTGTGTTTTACTTTTTTGGTTTGGTACTGCTAGTGTAAAGGAGGTTTCGTGACATAGAGCATAATGTACTGGGCTGCTAGCCAAAAGGTTGGCATTTTGAATCCCTAAACTGCTCCAAGGTAGAGAGATGGGCAAACTCTTCCTAAGATTTGCAGTCTTAAGACACCAGATTGAGGGTAACTAATTTTCCAAGTGGAATAAAAGCAGTGAGTTTGGTTTTAGTGCACTTTGGCTAAATTATTTTAGTTTTCAACTTTGTCTTTTTAATCTATGCGATTTTTAAAGTAATTGTTTTTCTTAAAATTAACTTTCATTCTATTCCCTTTGTAGAACTGATTAGTAATGTTGTTAAGGACCTATTTGGCTTAATACTTTCAATTCCAACACCTTCTTCCACTTCTCCAGTGGTTATAATCACTGTTAAGTATTTGGCATTTACTTTTTCAAATCTTTTTCTATGCTTTCTAATGCATAATTATGACCCTAGGAAAAAAACAGTCATGTGCTTGTGTGTGGACT
This sequence comes from Elephantulus edwardii, assembly GCF_000299155.1. Classification (NCBI taxonomy): domain Eukaryota; kingdom Metazoa; phylum Chordata; class Mammalia; order Macroscelidea; family Macroscelididae; genus Elephantulus; species Elephantulus edwardii. The sequence goes on from NW_006399969.1 coordinate 2,346,447, forward strand.
TTTCTCCTCAGACACACAATTTCAGGCTGGGTGCAGCATTAGCTATCTTGGGTTTTCTGTTCAGTTCAGCTTTGGTCTTCCTTTCAACAGAAGATATTGAAGAGTATCTCAAATTAGTACACATGGAAAGACCTCATTCTGGGTTTTGGTTTTTTTTAATTTGTTTGTTGTATATGACATTTCATAGTTTGATTAAATCCTGTTTAATTTTATTTTTCCCCCTCTGGGCACAATTTAGGCTGTTTATACTATTACAAACAATGCCATAAAAAACACTCCTCTTAAATGCCTCATCATGTCCATGCTTGAGTTCTTTTCTTAGGATATATATGAAGTGTGAATACATGACTTAAGTATTTATGAATAGTGATAAATTAAGTACATCATCACCAAGGTTTGAAAATACTCACTCATGCCCTTACTAACTTTGTGATGATCACTCCCTCATTTTTTTTCATTATTAATCTGATGGGATGTTTTAAATATTTAAATTGCTTTCTCTTAAGTGCCTGAAGACAGAATACTTCTGTGCTGACACTTTCCCATTCACTAGTCAGCACATCCCCCTCTTTCTGTCCTTCGAGATCCAGCCAACAGGTGCTCGAGTTGCACAGATCATTTGTGCTCAAAGACTAACCAGAAGGGAGCTCTGTTGGTCTCGTGGTAAGGATGTGTGTTGTCAATGCAAGGACAGGTGGTTTGAAACTATCTGCTCTGTGAGAGAAAGTCAGACAATTTTCCAACTCTGAAAACCCATTTGAGGGTCAGCTATGAGTCAGTTTCAACTCAATGGTATATAACAATAAACTGTAACAACAACTAATCTGAAAGATGTGAGGCTTCTGAAAGAAATTCTGCTTCTCGGAGGTGACAGCCATGGAAACCCAGCCACGTGTTTTCTCTGGCATGTTCTGCTCTGCTCTGCTCAACAACAGCCAGGAGGTGGGTTAAAGCCAAAGCCTGACTTTTGTTTTAGCTTCTCAAGGAACATTTTACCCATGGTTTTACACATGGTTTACAATGTTTCTCAAGGAACATTCTTACTCTTTTGTTACACATGGTACTAATATTCTTCTCAGTCTTTCAATGTAATGTGGAGAATTTTGTTTGTGAGAGGTTCTGCTCTGTATTATTTTTAAATCAACCATACTGTTCTTCCTCTATACTTAATTGCTTTTCATGTTATGTTTTAGTATTGTAATTAGACTAAAGTAATAAAGACATTTTTCTTGTATCTTCTTGTAGTACTCTTTTTTTTTTTTTTTTAAATATTTTAGGGAGCTCTGGTGGCCTAGTGTCAAGAAGCTGCACTGTAATCCCAGAGGTATGTGGTTCAAATCCACAGATGTTCTGCTGGAGAAGGAGGGGCAATCTCCTCCTGTACCAGTCAGATCCGATTTGACGGTACACACCCATACTGCCTCTTAAGTTAGTCATGTGTGGAAACCATAGCTACGAGACTTAGTGACTGTACTTGGAGTACACCAGGCACAGAAAGATTTTAATTGAGGACTAAATAAATGGCAGGAACTGCACTAATATAATACCTTTCAGCCTTCTCAAAAGAGCTCCTCAAAATAATCTTGTGAGTTAAGCATTTTTACCTTTGTTTTTACAACAAGAAAACTGTGACACAAGAAGTCAAATGAATTTCCCACACTTGCATAGTCAGTCAGAGGTAGTGCCAGGATATAAATCCAGGCAGTCTGCCTTCAAAGCCTGTGTTGCTATCTCTGGGTCATGCTGCTGCACCCCAGTCCTGTTGAGGTCAGGGTGGTTCCCGTAATCAAAATAATCATCCAAGGCTGAAAGAAGTAAAGCAATGTGCCCAGAAGTCAAGATTTGGCAATCTGACTTTACCGACCTTCCACTCCTCCACAGCAATTGCAAGTGGAGGAAACCTGACTGCTAAGCAATGCTGCCTCCAGATATTATAAAGCCATAGCTGAAAGGAACTCAAGGACAAAGTGGGGTGGGGTCGGTGATAAAACACTTTCAAGAGGAAGTATGTTTGGGCTGCTTAGCCTGAGCACACAGAGAAGGAACCTGGAGGTTAGAGAGGAACAGAGAGCACAGAGAAGACATAGGATTAAACCATCATTGGACTACGACTGAAAAAAATGATAATTCTCAACCTCCACCTGTAATAAAAATGCTACAGGAAAAGCTTTCCACTGGAGTAATGTACATAGACCCATAGTTATATCCAGAATCGCAGCAACTCAGCCTAGATGAGAATTTTTAGTACATAAAACTAACCTGTAGCTTCTCTTAGTCAACTGTCAATATTAAAAGCAAAACAAAATCTACTGTTAAAGAGTGGATTCTGATTCACAGTGACCCTGTAAGCCAGCGCCCAAGGTGGTGAACGTTTACCAAGCAGAGTGCTTCAGAGCAAGCTCCCACTAAGCAGCCGGTGGATTTCAACCACCACCCCTTCTACAAGCTATCCAGTGCTCAAGGCAGTGTGGCACCAAGGCTCCTCAGTAGGTCTTTATTCCAGTGCACTCCTAGCCTTCCTTTAGGCATACGGTGAACATGTGGTCATCACTCACCCACTTACCTTACAGGGAGGGGAAAGGAGGCGACATGAGGGCTGCGGGGCTGCTGGCCCCCAGCTGGAGAACTACCTGGAGAAGGATGAGAGCTGCAGAGTGCCCAGAATGATGAGTGGCTATCCGGGCTGCAAGTGGGACAGAGATAGTGAGGATGCTAGTGAAACTGACCTGGCAAAGCATGACAAAAATGACCATGGAGACATGAAGGAACACATGGTTTGGCACAGGCCAGCATCTCGTAAGAGACACTGCAGGAGTGGCAGGAAGGTATACAGGAATATCAGAAGAGGATGCAAAAACTAGATGAGCAGTACAAAAAGCAGGTACGAAATGCAGAACTGAACAAGTAGACAGAAATTACAGAAAAGATGGCTGCAGTGGAAGAATTGAAGGACAAGTGGGTGGAGCTGAAAGAGAGCTTGACTGCTGAGCTAAAGAGAAGACGACCGAAAGCGAGAAGCCCACCACGGAGTTGACTGGAGGTTCTATGGGACTGAAATCCACCATCCTGACCAGAAAGTTGCCCTGTTCCCATCCCAGATGAGAGAAGGAAGCCTGTTCCCACCCAGCTAGACTACTTGTTAACAGACAAACAGATTATGGAGGATCTGAGAACCTTAAATAGGCTTAAGCCACCTGAGAGACCAGTGTCCCCATCTTCTCCTGAGCACATGCTATCACCTGCAGTCTCAAGCCCAGAGAATTAAAGCTCAGAGAGAAGACGGCTAATTCTACCACAATCACGTGTAGTAGCACAAAAGCCAAGCCTCCCACGGGGAGTCAAAGGACAGCCAGGACGGCAGCTGGGTCATTAGCTCCGTTGGAAGCAATGGTGTCTGGGTGGGGATGAGCAGGGACAGCACCAACATGAAGATCTACAGGGGTCAGCCCCAGAGCTAAACATTAGTGATCCACCAATGAAACAAAAATAACTTACTTCAGTAGGAATTCAGCTTTGGAGCGTGGAGGACACTGCTGAAGATCCTGCAGGACACTTGTGGCCAGTCATTCCTGTTCTGGTGTCTCTCTGGCCTTAACTTCCTGGCTTCTATCACCAGGGAACCTTCTTTTCTTTTTGGGGGGGACCCTCTTATGTTCAGGAGATCAGGATCAATTTACTGCCCTATTTGGTTTTTTCCTTGTATTTTTCTATTTAATTTAAAAAAGCCCCCCAAAACCCAAACAACAAACCATAAACTCCTTTGAATTAGAAAACAAAACTACAGTAGATAATCCAAGAAATGGGGATATTATGAAAACTCCTAAACGAATTCATGTTTTGTTAAGAATACAGTTGAACTTACAGTAATAGATTAACAGAACTGGGCACACGTATTGTTGTGTATCCTTGAGTCAGAACAGACCCATAGCTGAACCTCTGGCATATTTTCCAAGGCAGTTAATCACATGGGAGAAGTGTGCTCAACCTTCTCTCAGGAAGTAGATGGTGGATTCAAACTGCATGTCTTTGGGATTGCAGAGCAGCTTCTCACTACTAGGCCACCAGAGCTGGGCAGGAATATAAAGGTTATCTAGTTCACTTCTCTCACATCACAAATGACAGTGAAACTGAGAGAAATAAAATTACTTGTCCTCTGTGCCACGGTTACCTACACTAGGCAGAACAACCTGCTCTATCATCAATTAACTATCACAAAGAGACCTTTTATTTGGTTTTTTAAATATTATTGTTCATGAAGGGACCTTTTAAATGTCATTTTATTTAAAGCTTATATTACTGACATCTGAGTTAGCATGGAGATAAAAACACAGTGCCCCCTTTAAAAGCACACTTCTCTGAGCTAAAAACTCATGTGAGTAGCATACTCACTTTGTCAGTCTTTCAATGGTCTGGATGTGGACGTTGTTATGGGTTTGGGAAAGAACCGCATCATGCTGAGCACATTTCAGACAGAGCCCACCGACACGGTTAGAAACATTAGCAGCAAGAAGGGAATCTTTATGCTTCAGTCGCTCTTGAAGATCTTCACATTTATTCTGATAGGCAGCTAAGTCCTTCCTAAAATGAGAAGTGACAAAAATCAGTTCATCACTACTTTCAAATACTGTTAATAAATATTACTGGTAGCTACATTTATAACCATGCAAACCTCGAGTTGCTATAATCAAGGAGGCTTTAGGAAGAATATTAAATGATCAGGAAGTATTAAAAGAAGATGGAAAGAATATACTGAATCATTGTATTGAAAGGAATTGGCAGACAGAAGAATTTCATGAAACAACATATAAGCAAGAGCCTATGGTGATGAAAGAAGAAGTTCAGGCTGCTTTGAAGGAAATAGCAAAAAATAAGGCCCCAGTAATAGATGGTACACCAACTGACATATTTCAGCTAACAAATGCTGCCCTGGATGTGCTCACCAAGTTGTGCCAAGAAATCTGGATAATAACCATTTGGCCAACTGACTGGAAGAGATCTATATTTGTTCCCATCCCAAAGAAGGGTGACCTAACAGAGTGTGGAAACTATAGAACAATATCATTAATTTCACATACAAGCAAGATTCTACTGAAGATTATCCAAAAACGACTGGAACAGCACATTAGCAGAGAACTG
>NW_006399969.1:2353568-2359343 GCF_000299155.1 Elephantulus edwardii
GTTGTGCATAGGGTCACTATGAGTCGTAAACGACTCGATGGCACATAACAACAATAACAACAGAGACAAAGGAAGCATAACACAGCATCTGTGATGTGAAGGAAGAGACTAATTTTAAAGAGCACCTACGAGGTAACCGTGAAGAGGATGATGGATTTTTATTTGTGACTAATGGTGGAATAGTAGTTTATGTGTTGTGCTACTGAACATCTGCAGTTTATGAGAAAGACAGGCAATATTCTGCTCTTAAGATTTACAGTCTTAAAAACTCAATGGAGGATCATCATGTATCAGAATCGAAGCAATGCGAGTGTGTTTTAGTAAGTGACCTACTATTGCTCCTTTTCCTTTAGGAGGAAAATATTTTTAATATTTTTATTCATATAAAATTTATTGTTGTTGTTGATTGTCTTCAAGTCGAGCACGACTCATAATGACCCTATGAACAAAAGGCCTGAAGCCCCTCTACAACTATGGACATTTATCAAATTTCATAGGCCTTCTGGAGGCAAGTTGTTTAGGAAGTGGATGTCACTCTTGCTTCCAAACCTGTCATAGTATGTTATTGTTGTTTTGTGCCATTGAGTCACCTGTGTATTTAAATAAATATTTTTCCATTTTATATACACTGGATAATGGCAATATTTGACAAGAAGTGATTTTTCAAAAAGGCGGCTAAAGAAAAGTTCTACAATTTTCCAGTCACCATTGCTGCTATTAGCTAGAAATACTCAGATTTCTGAAAGAAAAAGAGAGGGAATTGTGTGTGGTTTGTTTTTTCTTGCTAAGTTTTACTACATGGGATAGTCATTGAAATTTTTCTCTTTTAATTGGAGGAAAATAGGGTGAAAATAAATAGAAAACAAACATTGCATTGGAACAGATGAAAGAAAGAACTGCTTAAAAGGAATATATAATTATGCATTACACATAGGTCAACAGCCCAGAATAAGAAAGACATTATTGCAAAGGGTACTTATGGGGGAATAATTGTGCAACAATCAATTAATATTTTATTTTTTAAAAATGTGAATTGGGGGAGGGGAAAGCGAAGGAGAGAGGGAAAAATGTGCAACAATGGATGAATGGATGAATGAATGAAAATCTAACTTTTCTGTAAAGTTTTGTTAAAATCACAATTAAAATAAAAAATATCTATGTAAGGATGATTTGCAAAATGTATGGGTTATATTTCCCCCCACCCACTCAGTAAAGCTTTGTTACAATCAACATGGACAACAGACTAATCCACAGAGTGCTGAGCTGCTAACTACAAGATTCTGGAGGCATGTCTTTGGGAGCTCGAATCCACCAGATGCTCCACCAGAGAAGGAAAGGCAGTTTCCTTCTTCACAATTCCCAGCCTCAGAAACCTGATGGAGGGTGATATGAACAGGAACTGACTCCATTACAGTGAGGGAGTGAATGAAGGACTCTGTGAAGTTTTGTTAAAGTCAATTTGGGCTGTGGATAGCCCTTGCCTGGACCTCGCTGCCCTGTAGTGTATTTTAAAAGTGAACAAACCTTTTTAGCTCAAAAAGGAGAAAGTTCCTCCTTGAGTTCTTGGGCAGGGACTTTATATCCACCTTAGTCTTCTCCCTGTGGTCTAAGCCCCTCTTATCCTCGGGGTCCTACGGCCATCCTAATGTCCCATTGGAGAAGCCAACTATGTAGGTGCCTGACTGTCATACACCTCTCCAACACATGGGATTTCAGTGGCTTCTAGACAGCCCACGGAGACAGGGATGAGCCATAGGCAACCTAAGGTTCTTCAGCAAAATCTGATCTGATGATGGCCTGAGGTTGTTTAAAAAAGGGATGATCTGTTCTACCCTATTATCAACACAATATCTCCAATACGACGAGTTTACTTTTAAGGATCACAGAGAGAAAGTCTACTCTCCAAGGCTGTATAGAAAGAACTTCAGAAACTCATTCCAAAGTCAAAGGGACTCTTTTACTATTTCTGTCTGGTTCAAACCCAAAATACTAACTTACTTGGTTATTTGCAATGGCAGAGGAGAAAGACCAAGTTACTACACAGACAATTTCTCAAAGCAGTGATTTTCTTTTTCTTTAACAACATGTCTTCTTAAAAATATTTTCAAACTATGTCAAAAGAAAATCAAACAAATAAGAAGTAGAGAGCAAAATCCTGATTCATTGCTAGTTGGTATTTTAATGTAACTAAAGAAGATGTGTTTTAATTCTCAATAAGATAAAATAAGTCACATCCCAGAGGGCTAATGACCTGGAAACATCTGACTTTAAAACTGCTGAGTCAACTCACACTAGAAATCAAAATGCAAGCAAGTAAAACTAAAGCAAGAAAGAAAACTTTAAACAAACTCTAACAAAGAAAATTAATTTTTTGATGGCCTTTCCTGCTCATATATATGGTAAATCATTAATTAATTTGTATTGCATATCTCCCCAATTTTTATTCATTTCATTGTTGTCCGTCTTCTTCCTTCCCCTCTTTTCCCCCTCCCCTAGTCCACTTTGTAATGCACCTTTGTTCACATCATTGTCATACATAAAGCATATTTCTTATTGGGGGACAAAGAAAGAACTCAAGTAGCAACAACTATGGGGATTGAGTTTTTCACACTGTTGTACACCTGGCTGTTATGAGTCAGCAGACAGATCAAGGTCTCTAACAACACTGTGATTTTTAATCATTTAAACCTTAAAATTCATTATGTAAACTCAAATTCATCATATATACACTCCTACACTCAGATAATGATATTATTGTTGTAATTAGAGCTCTGGTGGCCTAGTGATAAGGTGTTGTGATGCCAATCTGAAGGGATGCTGTTCTAATCTCTCTGCATGAGGACGGGCAATCTCTTCCCATGTGATTTCTTGCCTCTGAAAACCCACTGGAAGGTTAGCTATGGTTTGGTTCTGACTCAATGGTACTCAAAACAACAATCATATAGAAAAGAACACTTGCTTTGTCATCTGAAAATTAGTTTTATGTCCGTAACCTAATTTACTTAAAGCGAGTTCTGGTGGCTTAGTGGTAAGGAGTTGCACTATCAACCCAAAGGTGCTTAGTTCAAATCTACCAATGGCTCTGTGGGTGCCAGATGGGCAAACTCCTCCTGTATCATTAATTGCCTCTGAAAAACAGCTAGAGGATCAAATAAGTCAGTTCTGACTCAATGGTACACAACAACAATTTTAAGGGTGGTGTGGTAATCCACTAGGTAAGGAGTTGCTCTGGAAACCTAAAGGTGGTGGTTGTTATTGATTGCCATGGAGTTGCTCACGACTCAGTGACTCTATGAATAAAAGACCTGAGGCCTTTCTATAACTATCGTTTCTCCAAGTTCATAGAGTTTCCAGAGGCACATGATTTAGGAAGTGGATGCCACTCCTACTTCCAAACCTGTCTTAAACTGGGAACTCCACCAAACATTGTCCACCATGGCCAGCCATTATGGCATTTGAGACCCCAATGGCACAAGGTTCAGTGTCACAGCAACAGATTACATCAGCACAGCAAACCAACAGAATAATACTGTATGAGTTAGAGGAATGTTCCTCCAAAATATAGTAACAATCCCTCAGGCCCAACTTTTAAATACAAGGGCCCTTCAGGAGGTTTTGCTGACTCTAAACAAGAGGCTTAAATAAAAAATAACCAAACATTCCATACTGATCCTCAACCAAAACAATAGAGTCCATCTTACAGAGTCCAGCCACTCTATCCCATCTCCAAAATGGAGACAAGGGCTTGGCCTTAAAGGCAAGTGCCCTCCTGTAGGTCTTGTTGACTCTAAACAAGAGGCTTACATAAAAACAACCACACAATCCACAAAGATCCCCAATCAAAACAAGAAAAGCATCTTACAGAGTCCAGCTGCTTCATCCAAGTCCAAAATAGAGACAAGGTCTTGGCATTATATGTTGTTGTTGTTGTTAAGTGCCGTCTAGTATGAACCCTATTAACAAAAGACTTTAACCTTGCTCTACAACTATTATCCTTTCTCCCAGTTTACAGAGTTTCCACAGGCATGTTTAGGAAATGGATGCCACTCCTGCTTCCAAGCCTGTCTCAGTCTGTGAGCTCTACCAAACACTGTCAACCATGTATAACCATTATGACATTTGATATACCAATAGCACACCATTCAGTATCACAACAATACAAAGCTACCTCAATACAGAGAAAGGACCAAACAGTGCCGTAACACTTAGGAAAATGTTCATTTCAAACACAATTAAAACGAGGCCCTCAGGACATGAGGCCTGGGCCCCTGGTGCCAACAAGAGGCTTCTGGCTAACCAAACAATCCAGAGCCGACCCCCATCCTACACAGAGAAGGACTCACCCCTCCAAAGCCACATGAATTTTAAAAGACCCCAGGTCTGCACCAGGCTCTCATTTGTTCCAACGAAAGTCCTCTGACCAAACAACAACCCAGAGCTGACTCCCATCCAACAAGAAAGGACTCCGCAACCCAAAGAAGTTATTGTGGTTGTTATGTGCCGTTCAGTCGCTTGTGACTCATAGTGACCCTATGTACAACAAAAGTAAACTCTGTTCTGTCCTGTGCCAATCTCACTGTCTCCAACACACTCATCCTGATTACCCCAGTCACAGAATCAATCCACCTCAAAGAGGGTCTTCCCCTCCTGCACCTGCCCTCCCCTCCCAAGCATGATGTCCTACTCCAAGGACGAGCCTTTCCTTACAACATGACCAAAGTATGTCAGACGAAGCCTCAGAATCCTTGCCTCCAAGGAGCAGCCTGGTTTAATCCCTTGCAGGATGAATCTGTTTGTTTTCTTAACAGTCCATGGTATTCTCACTACTCTTCTCCAACACCAAAGCTCAAAGGCATCAATTCTCCCTCTATCCTACCTAGTCACTGTCCAACTCTCTGACGCATAACATGTAACTGGAAAGACCCTGGCCTGCATAAGATGTACCTTAGTCTCCAGAGAGACAAGGTTACTCTTCCGTACACTGGAGAGGTCCCTAACAGCAGACTTTCCCATTGCAATATGTCTTTTAATTTCCTGGCTGCTGATGCCAAGAGTGTTGACTGTGGAGCCAAGCAGACTAAATCTGTGAACAATCTCAATCTCTTCACCATCCATCCGGATGCTGGCAATTGGTCCAGTGGTGAGAATCTTTGTCTTCTTGACATTGAGCCTCAATCCATATTGGAGGTTGCAGTCCTCGACCTTCTGCAGCAAGTGCTTCAGGTCCTCCTCAGTTTCACCAAAGGTGTTTGACTGCGTGGACCATAGCAAACTGTGGCTGACTCTGAGAAGAATGGGAATCCCAGAACATTGATCATTCTAATGCAAAACCTATACTTGAAACAAGAGGCAGTCGTTAGAACAGAGCAAGGAAACACTGCATGGTTCAAAATTCGGAAGGGCGTACACCAGGGATGTGTCCTGTCTCCATACCTTTTCTTTCTTTTTTTTAAATTTCTCTTTCTTCTTTCTTTCTTTCTATGAGTTGGTTCTGACTTGATGACACATAACACTACCATAAATTCTTTAAGGGCAGCCAATGCTTCTCATTTTTACGAAAAACCATTCAAGATAACCAGTAACACCGGGGGCACTCATTCCTTAAATAATAAACTACACTATTTTAAAACTCGAGGTTTGAATTTGTTCTTCAGTTACTTGAGCTTAAGAAATGCAGAGCTAGTTCGGCCCTTTTGATTTTCTGACTCCAACTCCTTGCACATTTCATTGTAATATTTTGCTTTGTCATGCCGTGCTGCCTTTTGAAATCTTCTA
>NW_006399969.1:2359443-2359973 GCF_000299155.1 Elephantulus edwardii
TGTATCAGAGGCAGTGCTATTGGCACAGGACAGAGCAGAGTTTAGGGCTGTTGTACATAGGGTCGCTATGAGTCGCATTAACAACAACAGCAACATTTATAACTGCAATATAATAATAACTATTGTATGATTAAAAATTAATAATAGCTACATTTATGAGTCAACTATTGCACAAAGAGTTTTGCATAAAATAACTTAACTCATTCTTCTTACAGCCCTTAGGGGTAGGTGTAGCTAACACCAAATGAAATAAATGAATATGATGAAATCCAGTATAATAAATAATTAGCCAAGGTTCTCGTAAGAGTTCAACACAGATGTGTCTGGCTTTGATGCTGACTTTCTTTCCACAGGATGCTGTCTTCAGTACATAGCATTGCTCACCAACAAAAGCACAAATCCACAGAAAACACTCAATAATTTTGTTTACTAACAGAGACAAGTACGCCTGATACAGGCCATGGTCTTTGCAATCGCTTGTTATGCATCAGAGAGTTGGACAATGACTAGGGAGGACAGAAGGAGAGTGG
>NW_006399969.1:2368436-2374467 GCF_000299155.1 Elephantulus edwardii
GATTGGCACAGGACAGAGCGGAGTTTAGGGCTGTTGTACATAGGGTCGCTATGAGTCGCAAGCGACTCAACAGCACATAACAACAACACCACAACACATTTTAAAACTGAAGGAGGGATAAAACTTCACAGTTTAGTTCATTGTTCCTTGACAGAGAATTTGAAAAGAACATTCCACAATTGTTTGCTTATTTACCTTTTAATAATATAAAAATAAAATTGAAAATGTCATCAAATAATTCTGATATTGACTAAAACTGGCACTTCAACAAATACGGAAGCACAATCTGTCTTATAAGATCATCTTGCTTTCACTACAACTTTAATTGGATGGTTTTACTTTACCTCAGAAACTTCAACTGAGTTTCCAGGACTTCACTCATTTCTGTGTAAGCAAGTTTCAGTCTTTCCTTTAGAAAATAAAAAAAAAAAAAGAATACATGTCATATGTTTTATAAGAACATCCTCTTATTAAAATTAACTTAATATTATTTTCCCTTCTAACCAAAAGAGGGAGAGACTGTGGCTTCTCACAAGACATTTTGACTAGACTATGTAGAATTTTTGGGTTTTTCCTTAGGTGAATAGCTGCAAAGATGTAAAAGTGATTATCAATGAAAAAAAATGTTGTTTGTCAAAATAGCATACAGGACTTTTATCGTTACACGGGAAGATTCTATTTCAACCTGCAAGATCCATCAGGGCAAGAATCAAATCACTCTCATATGTATTAGGGAGCTCTGGGGGTAAGGAGCCAATAACTAAGGTTAGTAAGTGACAGAAGAGAAAGGAGTCAAGGAAGATAACCTGACACAAATGAAATGGTAGTTTGTGAGAATGTCATTTTATTTTACAGATTTTTTAAAACTCTTAAGATTTTTTGTGTAGTGAAAAAAAGAGGTTAACCAAACTCTCAAGAAGTAAAAGGAACATACAGTTTTTCATGTTTTATGGTTTTAAGTTTTAATTAAGCTTCTTGGAAGCACCAATTAGATTAGCTTCATAATTAATTATTAATAGTTATGCTGAGTCAAAACTCTAAAACATGTCTCCTACCTATTTAAAAAAAATGAAATGATAAATGAAAGAAGCGATAAAAATGTTAGTACATAAAATTTGTAAATAGTTATTTTAATTAAAAAAACTTTGGAACCTGTGCAGCCTTAATCACTTAGAGGTTAAGATATAAATGTTGGATAGAGTAGGTCAAATACAATAAAATGTCAAAACGAACCAATAAAATATAATGTGGGGAATAAAAGAACTACCACAGATAATTCAACTAGGAGGAAAAAAAGGATATAATTTTTTCTTTCAGCTTTTAAGGTATTCTTGAAACTTGTTCTAAGGTTTGGGAGAGGAAGCTGGTTGGGGTTAAAAACAAGAGCCTGCAGGGAACTGAAGCACCAGCATCTGTAAATGCCAACAGGGTCCTGAATGACGGATCATTGTGTCGTTCCCTGGAAGCATTCCACTCCCAGTGTTAGTCCTGTTCTTTCATCATTGCTGATCATTCTGATGCATCACGTTTCATGCGGAGAAGACTTTCAATTAGCAATAGGAAGGTGGGGTGGGAGGAAAGGTCTGCCACACAGATAAAAAGATTTAGAAAATATTATTTGGCCTTAAAACAGAACTGCTGGGGGGTAGGGGGTATGACTCACAGATGACCCTTCAAGGCTTTTCAGAGGCTGTGAATGCACTGGAGGATACTGCCCATCTTTCTACTACAGAGCTGCTGGTGCATTTGAACCTACACACACAAATGAGGATTGCCTTTGGGTTACCAGCACAACTTCCTACAGACCATGGCCCTAGAGTTCCCCTAAAATGGAATTAAACCAAGAAATTTCTTCTTCCAGATTAAATTTCTCTTCTTCCCTCAGGCTTTTCTTCCTGAATCCACCCAGGATGCTTTGTCAAGATCTATATAAGCATTTTTCACTTACTGTCATTTATTTGTGTGTCCTTTTACCTACACGTCATGAATTTACAGGTAAAAGAAAAAAAAATGGTTTCGTTTGTGCTGGCACTGGTTATAACTGGTATTGACTAAAAGCAAAAAAAATTCACTGCCATTGCTCACTTCAGATTCTCAGCTACCCTACGGGAGTCGGCAAAATTGCCACTTAGGGTTTCCAAGGCTGTAAATCTTTTCAGGAGCAGACCGCTTTATCTTTCTTTCACAGGGCACATGGTGGTTTTGAACTGTCAACCTTTCAGCTGGCAGCAAAATGCTCAATCCTCCATGGCACAGATTTCATTAGACAAATATTGCACAGAGGTACCCTAACTGAATAACAGTGTACAGATCAAAATCAGGAGGAATAAATATATCCTGTTAACTAATTATTAGTAACAAAGATGTCACTTTGTGCAGCTGATCTTTATATTTTCACTTGCTTCTTGCTGTTGTTATTGTTGTTAGGTGCCATCAAGTTGAGTATGACTCATCATGACTCTATGAATGACATCTGAACCTGTCCTACCCCATGTTAATCTCATAAACTCTGACACGCTCAATCTCACTGTGCAGTCACTGTGTCAATTCACCTAGTTGAAGGTCTTCCTCTCCCTCACTGTCCCTCTAGTGTCTCAAGCCTAACAAACTATCAGTCCACAGCCCAAAAGGGACTTTGTGCTGCTGGACTTCCACAGCCCTTGTTCCACCACAACAAGGGGGTGCCCGGCACCCACTGCTGACCAATCTGAAAGGGGTCACAACAAAAGGTCTTGAATACAGTGGGAGAAAAATGGAAGAAGATTGAAAATCACAGTAATGGTCAAGTAAACTGGTCTGACGAAGATGGGGAACCCCAGAAATTATGGCCCTCAGTCGCTCTTTTAGCCTGGAAACAAACTCACCTCTGGGGCACAACTTTCCAACAAAAACAGACAGGTCTACATGCTAAACAGTTCTATCAGGGAGCCATTTAGCACAAAGAACACTCAGCACAGCAAGGGCAGTATTAGTGCAAGGACAAAACTCAGAGTTACAAAGGGAGAGTGAAAGAGCAAGGGCCCAGAGAGACAGTGAGGACGGACTGCAGCCAGTTCATAAACAACAAATAATAGAAAACTTCCACTTAGGAGGCTGAGTGGGGGGAGGGAGAATCTTGTGATGGCAGAGTTTGGTGGGGACAGTGAGGGGATGAAGGAATTTAGAAAGATCCACCTGAAAAGGTGGGGTAATGATGGACATGGATCAGTGGTGGTTAATTTTACAAAACACAATGTATGGGAATGATAACATGAAATAGTGTGAATGGAAGACTGCCGGAAACACAATGTATACAACTTTTGTATGTAAACCAATAAAAACAAACCAAAAAAAAAACCACACAACCAAAACAAACAAACAAAAAAAAACAACAAACAACAAATGAAGCCAAACAAAACACCTCAGCTTTCCTTTCTCTGAAAGTCTGCTGGGTCGTCTGGCTTCACATGTCTTCCTTTACCTACAAAAAGTAAAACAGCTAAGACAATTTATAATCCTGACAATGTATTCTATTTATTAATAAATAAAATTATTAGTATCTGTTACCTTTTCAATCTTTATGCAGAACAAATTATCCAGGAGGCTGGGCTCTATGAGGCGAACTGTGGCATCAGGATTGGAGGAAGAATGAACAATTTGTGTTATGCAGATGACCCAACCCTGCTTGCTGAAACTGAGGAGGACCTGAAGCGCTTGCTGTGGAAGTCCAGGGACTGTAATCTTCAGTATGGATTGAGGCTCAATGTCCAGAAAACAAAGATTCTCATCACTGGACCAATTGGCAGCATCACGATGGATGATGAATAGATTGAGATTTTTCACAGTTTTGGTTTGCTTGGCTCCACGGTCAACACTCTTGGCACCAGCAGCCAGGAAATTAAAAGATGTATGATGATGGGAAACTCTGCAGTTAGAGACCTCTCTAAAGTACTGAAGTGCAACGATGTCAGTCTGGAGACTAAGGTGTGCCTGATACATGCCATGGTCTTTGCAATCAATTGTTATGCATCAGAGAGCTGGACTAGGGAGGACAGGAGAAATGATGTCTTTGAGCTGTGGTGCTGGAGAAAAGTACTGACTATACCATGAACTGCTAAGAAAACAAACAAGTTTGTCCTGGAGAGGGTGAAGCTGGGCTGCTCCTTGGAGGCAAGGATTCTGAAGCTTCATCTGACATACTTTGGACATGTTGCAAGGAGGGACCAGTCCTTGGAAAGTGACATCATGCTTGGGAGGGTGGAAGGACAGTGCAGGAAAGGAAGCCCCTCGATGTGATTGATTGATTCAATGACTGGGGTAATGGGGTAGATGTGTCAGAGATAGTGAGACTGGCACAGAATAGGGCAGAATTTAGGGCCATTGTACATAGGGTTGCTATGAGTTGCAGGCGACTCGATGGCACATAACAACAACATTAATTTATTCTATTTCTATAACAATTCTGTCTTATTTTTCTAAAAACATAGATTTCTTTACATATTCAATAAGTACTTATTTTGAGACAATCAAATAGAATTTTCCCACAAACAAGGAGTATCTATATATATATATCATTACTCAAAAGAGTAAAATATACAGCAAGAGGGAGATGACTCCAAAGCAGATATGTAAGAGAAAAGCTGCTAAAACTCACCAGTTCTAGCTTCCATTTCCCAGCCTCAGAAGCAGATGCAGCGTTGACCAGAGCTGTGGTGTCCTGGGACAATGGTCTCTTAGCAGATTCGCCCATCCAAGACTCTTCACCTGTTGTAATCCAAGACTTTGGCATGTTCCCCTATACAAAAAATGGGCTACTAATTGAAATTGTCATTTTAAATTGAAATTTCCATTTTAAAGCATACATGTTTTAAGGATGGAATGTTGATGATTAATCTCTGAGGAAGAAAAAGCTAAGCACAACCTTTGAAAACTCACAGATGATTTCACATTTCATGGTTATTAGGATCATATTCTACAAAAAGTTCGAAGTCAAAGGTCTTTTTGGTACAGCAGTAAAGTGAATGAGTAAAAAGCTGGCCACGAGTACGTTCAACATGCAGGGTTTTTATTGGTTGTGTTTCTGAAGATATAAACCCTTGAAAGTCTTCTTTTGACCTTTTATTTTCCCACATTTCAGAGAGGACACACAACACTAACAATAACTGCATATTTTCAGTTTTATGTGCCTTTGAGTTGGAAGTGACTCATAGCTGGCCCTCCAGCAGGTTTTCAGAGGCAGTAAATCACACAGAAGGAGACTGCACATTCCTCTGCGGAGCAGCTGTTGGATTCAAGCTATGTGCCTTTGGGATTACAGTATCTTTATTATATGCCAAGAACATGAACACATACTAACTTATTTGATCATTTCCAAAGAACTATAATATAGGTTCTATTATCTCCATTTTATAGATTAGAAAACAATCATACATAGTAGCTTTTTTTTTTTCAGAGCAGCTTGTTTTAAGTTTTATATACATGTTTTGGTTGTATTATGTGCCTTAGAATCAACTACAGAATCCATGCCCTAAACTACGATGCTATTCCCAGGAGAAAAAAAAATTAAAAAGAAACACCCCCCCCCCAAATAGACAGGAAAATATAAAACAAACTGTCTAGCCTGAAAAAATATATCTGCCAGCCCAGCAGAAGTCTGGAGTTGGGGTATCCAATTAAATCAGTTTTCTGTTCATCTGAACAGTGGCAGAGGCCCCAAGCTGTGAGCCAGATTACACTTTGCATCTACATAAACCTACTGTTAATATACCACTGAGTCAGAGCTGACTCACAGCTAACAACCAGTGGGTTTTTCAGAGGCAGTAAATCGCATAGGAGGAGATTGTCCAGCCTCCTTCTGTGAAGTAGCTGGTGGATTTGAACTGCATGTCTTTGAGTTGGGAGCACAACTCCTTACCAGTAAGCTCTCAGAGCTCTCTCCTACACAGACATGTTGCTGTTGTGTTGTTGTGTATCATAGAGTTGGAACTGACCCATAGCTGACCCTCCAGCAGGTTTTCTTTTTTTTAAATTATTATTAAATTTTATTAGTTTT
>NW_006399969.1:2376238-2390043 GCF_000299155.1 Elephantulus edwardii
CCTAAGTGCCCATCAACAAACGAATGGCTAGAGAAGCTGTGGTATATTCGCACAATGGAATACTATACTGCATTAAAAAACAAGGAACTCCAGCAGGTTTTCAGAGGCTGTCAACTGCATGAGGGGAGACAGCCTATCCTCCTCCCATGAAGCATCTGGTGGCCTCAAACCACATGCCTTTGAGATTGCAGCACAGCTCCTTGCCATTAGTCCACCAGAGATCCCACACAGGCACATAGAGTGACAAAGATCTCTGTCAATCTGACTCAAGTCCATGCTCTAAACTACTATGCTATTCTTCATTTCCAGGGGAAAAAACACCCCCAAACATAGTAAGTAAGAAAAGACAGTTCATATGTGGTGATAAAACAGATATGCAGCCTGAGTTGCAGGGATTCAATGACGAATGTGAGTGATCAAGGTGAACTAGAGAGACCTCAGATTCACTATGTGGGAAACCAACTCATATTACCAGAAAATTGTCTGTATTTCTCTTAAAGATAAGCTAGAAATGTGGATCTTCATTTGAAACATCCAAGTGGAATACAGTATAATCATTACTGGTTCAGAATCTATAGCACTCTTTACATATCCAGCCACAACAGCATTCCAGAGATCAGGGTAATTTATGGATGCAACAACGACTAAAACAAGAATCTCATTAAGGAAATAATTATAGGACTCTTGCAAAGAGACAGAGGATATGCTAATACAAAGAAGATAAGTCCTCAATCACAGAACTATATAACAGCATCTCTTACATTAGGACACACATTATGTTCATCAGAAGTAGTGCTCTGAGATTCTATGTGCTGAAAGTTCAGTTCAGTGCAAACCTGTTAACATGGGGAGCATTACCAACTATATTAAAATACTGTGATAAGAGTTTGAGGGGCAAAATAAGCCCTCATGAGGACTGATCTTAGCTCTGGGAAGCTATATTCTAAGAAGGCACAGAAACACTCAAGCGGATTATTTTCATTTAATAAGGTAAATGCGAGGCCAGAAGTGTGTCAAAACATGGTAAAATGATTAAGACAGCTGGAGATGCAAAGATGGTTAGCTGGGGAAGTTTTATCCCTTTGTGCTATTTTGAAGGCTAAATAAGGGTTAGCTAGAGGGGAAAGGCATTCTAGCAAAAGGAAATGTTATATAAGAACAAATTCAGAGACATGAGAAATAGCAGGATATTTTCAGCGCACCTTTAGGCAACTCAGCTAAAGTACAACCTGTGCCAGAAAGATGAGGCAGGAGCTTCAGGTAAGAGCCTCAAGTGCAGTATGCCATGTGGTATGCTTTTCATTGATTCTGTAGGCAAGGCACATCTCCCCAGAATCAACTGCATTCAAATTTGCTTTTGAGAGCAACAGAAAAAATGTAATTTTGTTGTTGTTATTGTTGGTAGGTGTCACTGAGTATGACTCATAGTGACCCTGTGAACAAGAGATGTGCACCTTGACTTTTCCTGTGCCATTTTCATAATTTCTGACATACTTGAGGCTGTTGCTGCAGTCACTGTGTCAATCCATATGGTTGAGGGTCTTCCTCTCTTTCATTGACCCTCCATCTTTCCAAACATGATGTCCCTTTCCAAGGAATAGCCTCTCCTAAAAACATGCCCCAAGTAGGTGAGGCAAAGCTTTATCATCTTTGCCTCCAAGGAACACTCTGGCTACACCTTCTCTGTTCTTTTGGCATTTCTTGGGATATTCAGTACTTTTCTCCAACACCACAGCTCAAAGGCATCAATTCTTCTTCTGTAATCCTTATTCATTGTCCAGCTCTTATATGCACAGTAATTGATTTAAAAGACCATGGCCTGAATCAGGTGCACCTTATCTTTAAACTGACATCCTTGCTGCACAGCACTTTAGAGAGTCCTCTGACAGCAGACTTCCACCCTGTAATATGTCTATTGATTTCTTTACTGCTGATACCAAGAGTATTGATTGTGGAGCCAAGTGAGATGAAGTTGTTGACAATTTCAGTCTTTGCCTGGTAATCCAATGTGGTTCCTGGTAATTTAGGTTGACAGTTCATATGGAAAGGAGGATGTGTGGAACAGGTGCTGGACACACTGTACTCCCACCACTTTCCGTCTCATTAGGTAGGGTCTTGAGAGTCACCAGAGTACAGCAGTATCCGTGCCAGATAACAGCATAATCTTTCCTCTCCTAGAGACCAGAGATGGGACCGCCTCCACTTTTGTCAACCAGGCAGCTAGTGCTGCCCTCTGAGTGGTTTGTGAGGCAAGTCCCCTACACCATCATTCTCCAGTCCATCCTCACTCAGTCTTGCCTCTCCATTTCCATGGAGCCTGTGGGTAATTCATTCCACAAAATATTGCACAAGAACCCCTGGCACCACCACCCCAGTCCAATGGAGTCATAAAAAGTGTTTGATCTCACAAATGCACCTGCCACCACAATAATCAATTACAGCTGCTGCTATACAATTCCTATGAGACTACTGGACTATACACGAGACTGCAGAATTATACAATCAGAAAAGAGAATAAATATAGTGGGATGGAATTATCTATGCATCCATAAATCATCATCCTTCCAACTGAGTAAATGGCTGTAACTGCACAACTACATATGCATCTACCTGCAGTCTGAGCAAATAATTCAAGGAGCTGGACTCTCTGAAGAAGAAGAATGTGGCATTAAGATCCAAGGAAGACTCATCAATAACCTGTGTTATGCAGATGACATAACTTTGCTTGTGAGGAGGACTTGAAGCACTTGTCGCAGAAGATCAAAGAATACAGTCTTTGGTACAGATTACATCTCAACATTAAGAAAGCAAAAATTCTTATCACTGAACCAATAGACAACATCATGATAGATGGAGAAAAGATTCAAACTGTCAACAACTTCATCTTACTTGGATCCACAATCAATACCCTTGGTACCAGCAGCAAGAAAATCAGGAGATGTTTGTACTGGGGAAGTCTGCAGTTAAGGATCTCTCCAAATTATTGAGGATTGACATAAATTTGAGGACTAAGGTGCTTTTGACTCAGGCCATGGTCTTTCTGATCACATGCTGTGTATCTGAGCCTGGACAATGAGTTAAGGATTACAGAAGAAGAATTGAGACCTTTGAGCTGTGGCATTAGAGAAGAAGAACACAGAATACCCCATGAACTGCCAAAAGAACAAATATGTCTTGAAGATGGTGCAGCTAAGGTGCTCCTTGAAGGATGAAAGATTAAAAAGCTTTACATCAAACACTTTAGGCATGTTGCTAGAAGAGGTTATTTCTTGGAGATAGACATCATGCTTGGAAATATAGAGTGTTGGAGAAGTAGAGGAAGACCCTCAACCACAAGGAATGACACAGTGACTGCTGCAATAAGCTCTAATGTATCAGAAAGTGTGAGAATGGCACAGGACAGGACAGGGTTCAGATCTGTTCTCATAGGGCCTTCCTTCATAGCCACTTGACTCAACATCACCTAATAACAGCCTGCTAACTACATCTCGTGGCCATGGACCCAAGAGTGGCAGCGACTATACACTCATGTGCCTGCAAACTTGCCTATCTCTCATCTTCCTCATGACCCAATGAATGGCAGCAATAAAGACTCCAACATGTGCAGCATACTAATAACTCAATACTCAGCAAATCCCACTGTAGAAGCCACTGGATCAGTGGCAGCTATCAGCCAACACCCACTCAGTCTATCTGCAGCTATTTCATGCTAGTAGCAAACAGAGACCCATACTCCAACTACCAGATGAGTGCTCGGTGCCGTCAAACTAGCAAGTCGAGTCGCATGGCCACCCTCATCCATGAGATATGTCAAAACATATCAATCTAAACCACAAAATGAGGGTGAAGCAAATAAACATACAATCATTAAAACACCTTAACATCCCAGATATAAGAGACAACATCAAATCACGAAGAGAATAAGGGCAAGAAACCTCAGGAAATGACTATAATAAAGGGTTAGAAATTCTTCCTGAGTAAAAAATAGTAATGCAGCTCTCTGATAAGGAATTCAAAATACATATATTAAAAAAAACCTCACCAAAACATATATATTTAGGATTAAGAAAGAGATCAAGGGTAAAATGGACAAAACCGTGAACAGGACAGACAAAAGCAAACCAAATTAGACAAAATTCCAAAATAATTCAGAAAAATTACATAAGGAAAAAAATGGCAAGAGAGACAATAAAAAAGTATTTTAAAAATCCATAAGATTAACAATAAAATTTCAGAAAATGGTAACTCAGTGGAAAGCCCACAGAAGGAGAATTGAATTAGTGGAACTTGTATTCATGGAAATATAAGACAAATTGTAATATGTTTGAAGAAAAAATCAGAAAAAAGAAAGTGAGACTTATGTGGGCCACTATGAAGAGGAGTAATTATGTGTGAAAGGAATCCCAGGAAATGGGAGACAAAAAACCAAAATACAAAAAAATATTTGAAGATCTAAAAAAAAAAAATTTGAAGATCTGTTGGCTGAAAACATTATCACAAAAAATGAGAAGAATCGAAGAAGTTCAGTGAACCCCGTATAGAATATATCCCTAAAGAAACATGCCAAGACATACCATAATAACTGGTAAGAAGCTGCCCTGTAATCCCAAGTGCCTTGTTCAAATCCACCAGTTGCTTCACAGAGGAAAGGACAATCTCTTCCTGTCCAATATTTTGCCTCTAAAACCCTACTGAATGGTAAGCTATGTGTCACAACAACAATAAATTAAAGTTTAAAAAAAAAAAGACTACTGAGAGCTCCTCAGGAAATGAACTGTCACTTACCCATGGCAATAGCACTACTGAGTACCTGGCAAAAACCATGGGCAGGAGCACAGTTGGCAAGAGACAGTGGGATAACATAGTAAAGCTCTGACAGAAAAAAAAAAATATTACCAGCCGAGAATTATATATCCAGTAAAACTATTTGTCCAATGAGATGACAAAACTAGGGCATCTCCAGATAAATAGGAAGTAAGATTTGTGAAAACTAGATCAATCTTACATGAAATATTAATGGAATCCTAAAAATAGAGAAACATATCAAATAACTTGAAATGAAGACACTAGCATTACCCAGAAGCCACTCATCATAAAAAAATCCTGAAAAATAAAAACAAAGCTACGAGACTTCAAACAAGGAATCAGAGAAATCAACCTGTAAGTGACAGCAACTGTCAAAGAAAGAGAAAAATGAGATTACAGGACTCCCGTATGAGGAAGTTGGTATGTGCCGTTGAGCTGACTATGACTCAGAGTAACCCTATGAGCAATGGCTCTGAACCCTGCCCTATCCTGAGCCAATCTCACCAACCTCACACCTGATCCCACTGCCACAACCACCATGTCAATCCATTTTATTCAGGGTCTTCCTCTGCTGGGCTCACCCTCCACCCTTCCAGGCATGATGTCCATCTCCAAGAACTGGACCATCTTGGAAATATGTCCTAAATATGTGAGATGGAGCTTCGTATTCCTTACCTCCAAGAAGCAATCCGGTGTCCCCCTCTGCAGGACAGACCCATTTGTTATCCTGGCAGTCCATGGTATGTTCAATGCTCTGCTCCAGCTCCACAACTCAAAGGCATTGATTCTTCTTCTAATATCCTTAGTCATTGTCCAGCTCTCTAATGCATAGCAAGGAATTGTGAAGACCATGCCCTGGATCAGGTGCACCACTGTCTGTAGCTTGATATCTTTGTTCTTTAGCACTCTCAATACATAAATAGCCTCATTTTTTGTTTATTTGCTTTGAAAGTATATTTACAATATATATAAGTATGAATGTAGAAATGCTATCAGCTGAATCTATCATATGCGATCCCTTTCACCTACTCATACCTGTTTCGTGTGCCTGGCTGCTTATACATCCACTTGTGGACCAATACATAATATTGTTTATTGCAGGATTATGTGCATAACAGTATTTGCTTTTTTTAATTGTATTTCTTATACACCTATTCAAATCTCCTTATTTTTTTTCTAGGGATATTATGCTAACCATCCCCTTATTGTAGACTTTCCATTTCCCCTTCTTAACGTGTCTATTAATCTATTTACTGATTTTATCTCCCTCCCTCCTTTTCCATCACCACTTATAATCAAGAATTTTTCTTTATGCATAAACCTGTATTTTGCTTACTGAACTAAAGGGAGCTCTGGTGGCTTAATGACAAGAAGCTGTCCTGCAATCCTGAAGGTGTGCGGTTCAAATCTAACAGCTACTCCACTGGAGAAGTATGGCAGTCTCCTCCTGTGCCAGTTGGATCTGCCTCGATAGCACACTAATATAAAATTTGTCCTTTCTCAACTTTTACTCAGCATAACGTCCTCTAGATTCATCCATGTCATGTACTGCTTTGGGAATTCTTCATTATCCTTCAGTGTTGTTGAATATTTCATGGTGTAGATAGATGTACTGTAGCTTGTGGATCCATTCATCTGTTGATAGACACTGGGGTCCTTTGTGCCTCTTTATCGTGGTATTTAATGCTGCAGTAACCATGGGTGTGCATATATGTTTTGTGCTAAAGCCCTTATTGCTTTAGGATATATGCCTAGCAGGGGAATTGCTGGTTCAATTCATATTTCTATTTCCAACTTTCTAACTCAGCATTAAGTGGTTTTACACAATCAGCAGTGTATGAAAAATACCAATCTTCATACACATATCCAACTGCCTTCACCAGTATTTGCTGTCTGCTGCCTTATTGAACTTGGATATTGCTGCCAAGGTGAGATGATACTGCACTGTTCCTTTTATTTGCACCTTTTTAATAGCTAACAATATTGAGCAATTCTTGTTTATTAGCCTTCTGAGTTTATCTCTTAATAAAGTCTCCTTTCATGTTTGCTGCCCATTTTTAAAACCAGGTTGTTTCCCTCAATTATTTTTTTTTTAACTGAGGTTAACAGATGGTTTTAAATTTAGGAAGAGAAATGCAAATTCCAGAGTAACCACAAAGAATAAAAAGAAATCTATTAAAAAAAAAGTCCAGTGATAATCAGAATATCACTTTTATCACAGGAATCCAGAATTAAGGTTGCATAGTGAAGTGCATTTGGGGCGGGGCGGGGGAGGGGGGCAGGGTCGGAGTAGGGGGGTGGGGGAGATTGTATACCAATGAAGAAGTTTATCTTCCGCTTTTCAAAGAGAAGCTTGAACTGGGGGAAGGGGGGTAAAGAAAAAAGTGCAACAATGAATAAATGAAAATCCAAAATATCTGTAAATGTTCATTAAACTTAATAAAATAAATTTTTTAAAAGTCCATACACACTCCATAAAGACAGGAAGAAATAAGTAAAAATGTATAGGCAATTCCTTCCTACAAACGAAATAAGTGAAAATATATAAGCAAAAGCACAGAAAAGCAAAATAACAAGGAAACTGACAAAGTCACAAAAAAGCACAACAAAAAGACAACAACTATGTAATGCCCATCTAGAGTCACGAAGGAAGACGTGGTAGCACAGCGGGTGGTGCGCCAGCCTGCTAACTGGAAGACGGGCCATACAAATCCACCAGCCACCCTGGGGGAGAATGATGGGCAAGTTTCCTCCCACAAATATTTATAGCCTTGGAAACCTGAAAGAGGGTTACTATATGTAGGCTTCAACTTGATGGCAGTAGTTTTAGTTTTGGGTAAAATTGCACTGGATGTATGTGGGTTAAATGAACTGCGTTAGTGAAGAGATAAGACAGCAACAGACATCTGGGTAAGATGGTGGACGACATCAGAATGGAGACACCACAAAATAATAATAGACAAGGATGCGAATTCTAGTGCTGTGAACTTAAAAATAAATGGTAAAGAAGTACTTTACTACTGAACAAGGAGACAGACATAACAGCGAGTCATAAACAATGTTAACACCTAGACGATCAGTATGGGAGCCTGGCATGGGACTGTGGAATTGACTGATAATGTGAAAGGTGCAATTCCTCCACCCTATCCCTCTCTGTCCTCCAAGAGATGAGATGAGGAACTCCCCTAGCCCATGACATCCACACTCTAACAAATGCATATACACAAATACAAAGTGCTTAGAAGTATTTCCTTAACGTATTACAGCTCACCTGAGCTCAGGTCCAGGCCAAATCATATCCAGATTTTTGTCTAGAGACTTGTTCCAGGAGCCAGCGGATTGTGTCGTGCCTGGCCTGAAGTCAGCCCCTGGATTTGTGGGGAAAGCACCTCTGACAAGAATCCTTGCCTTTACTGGGCATGGTAGAAGATATCTTGCTCAGAATATACTACACTCACATTTGGAGTAGGATGTCCTTCATTGAGTCTGACATTCTTGTGGACTTTTCTTTCCTTTTTCTTTGCTATCTGACAATCGACAACAACAATCTTCAGTCACACACACCCCTCCTACAGACTCACCCTTCTGGCAAGATGAAATACTAGCACCTATTCCACCTGACCCATGAAAGGCTTCAATCAGCAAGGACCCAGCTCATGCTCTACACAAATTGTTGGTTGTTGTTATGTGCCGTCGAGTCGCCTGCGACTCATAGCAACCCTATGTACAACAGCCCTAAACTCCACTCTGTCCTGTGCCAATCGCACCATCTCCGATACACCCATCCCAATTGCCCCAGTCACTGAATCAATCCACCTCATAGAGGGCCTTCCCCTCCTATGCTGTCCCTTCACCCTCCCAAGCATGATGTCCCTCTCCAAGGACTGGTCCCTCCTTACAACATGTCCAAAGTATGCCAGACGAAGCCTCAGAATCCTTGCCTCCAAGGAGCCGCCCGGTTTGACCCTTTCCAGGATGAATCTGTTTGTTTTCCTAGCAGTCCATAGTACCCTCAATACTCTTCTCCAGTACCACAGCTCAAAGGCATCAATTCTCCTTCTATCCTCCTTAGTCACTGTCCAACTCTCTGATGCATAACAAGTGATAGCAAAGACCATGGCCTGGATCAGACACACCTTAGTCTCCAGAGAGACACCATTGCTCTTCAGTACTTTGGAGAGGTCCCAAACAGCAGACTTTCCCATTGTAATACATCTTTTAATTTCCTGGCTACTGGTGCTGAGAGTGTTGACTGTGGAGCCAAGCAAACTAAAGCTGTGAACAATCTCAATCTCTTCACCATCCATCCTGATGCTTCCAATTGGCCCAGTGGTAATAATCTTTGTCTTCTTGATACTGAGCCTCAATCCATATTGGAGGCTAAAGTCCCTAACCCTCTTCAGCAAGCGCTTCAGGTCCTCCTCACTTTCCGCAAGCAGGGTGTGTCATCTGCATATTGCAGATTGTTGATAGATCTTCCTCCAATCTTGACCCCACATTCCTCCTCATAGAGCCCAGCCTCCCGGATAATCTGTTCTGCATACAGGTTGAAAAGGTATGGAGACAGGACACATCCCTGGTGCATGCCCTTCCCAATTTTGAACCATGCAGTGTTTCCTTGCTCTGTTCTGATGACTGCCTCTTGGTCCAAGTACAGGTTTCTCATTAGCACGATCAAGTGTTCTGGGATTCCCATTCTTCTCAGAGTCAGCCACAATTTGTTATGATCCACACAGTCAAATGCCTTTGCATAGTCAATGAAACACAGATTGCACATATACCACCATCCTCTATCACATCTACCAGAACAAACTAGTAAGTAATGCAACACATTCACATGTCAGATATATCAAACAAATTAACACAAAGAAAACACCAAAATATTGTCTTAGAGATTGAAGATAATTTTAAATCAGTCAATAAATAAACAAACAAAAAAAATTCCACGATCAAATGGAAAAAGAGTGACAAAATACAGAATCAGAAAATCGTTCAGGGTTGATGATGACACAGGTACACTGAGATCAAGCAGGAGATTCAAGAGGAAAGTGTCCTGGCTGATGTTCCCTAGGGTCTGCTCTCCCAGGAATTTCCCAGCTCCCCACAAAAACTTTGCTGGCTAAAGCAGTTGTTCCTCCCACCCAGCCACAGGAGAAGACACAGGTACACCGTGACCACCACCCAGGTTACACTGACAGCAGTGGCCACCATCAAGACCACACATAGGGAAGGGCCCTGAGACAGATCCCTGGGAAGTTGCCAGCTCCCCTTAGAGACCTTATCAGCTCAGAAGGGAAACATCCACCCCTAGTTGTTTCACATAATGTCAAGGAAGCAGAAGACAGGATCAAACATTATGGGGTGGGGGTGGGGAGGAACAAACAAACCTAAAACCAAAAAGAAAACGAACCCAAAACAAGTATTCTCCTTAAAAAAACCAGAAGAGATTGAGGACCCAATGAATACTTCAGAAACAGAAAAGTAGAACAAATATGTTGAGTCCTTAGAGTTCCAAGAAGTGATACTGAAGAAGTTACAAATGTCGGAGAAAAGAGTTGAAGACATATGTAAAAAGCACAAAAAGGGGGGGGAAAATCATCAGAAAACAGAGAAGATACAAGCAACACAGAACTATAAACAACGGAAAAACAAGGAAAAACAATTTAGAATATCAAAACTGAAATGACAGAAATCCTCAATACGATTGAGGCACAGAAAAGCAGCAAAGAAGAGATGGAACAGAGAATCAGCGAGTTGGAAGACAAAAACCTCAATGAGAACCTACAAGAAGGAAAAACAGAGAGAACACAGAAGGAAAATGAGGAAAACATTAGGATCATGTAGGATGACATCAAACACAACAACATATATGAGATTGGAATTCCAGAATAGAAGAGTAGGAGGAAAAACTCCTGGAGAATACCATGGAAGAGATATTAGAAGAAAATTTTCTGAGTTTCATGAAACATGAGGAAATACACTTTCTACAAGTTCAACAAACACTATATAGACTAGACTCCAAAAGAAAAACATCAAGATCTGTCAAAATCAAAGATTAGATAAGTTCTAAAAATAGTGCAAGAAAATCAAAGAGTTACCTACAAAGGAGAATCAATTAGACTAAGCTCTGCTTTCTTAGCAGAAACCAGACATATACAGAAAGCTGAAAGAAAACAACTGCCCGCTGAGGATCCTGTATCCAGCAAAGCTGTCCATCAAATATGAGGGAGAAATTAGGTCATATGCAGAAAAGCAGGAATTTATGAAAACAAGACCAACTCTAAAAGAAATTCTAAGATGCTTTCTGGGTTTGGTGTCAGTTAGAGGTGAAATGGTTAAATACACCAAGATAGTTGGGATTAACAGTAACTATTAGGACCCATGACGGAGCCTCCCTCAGGAAAACGGTGGAAGAAACATGGAAATTAGCCACCATGGCAAGTACACTTACTCCTTCTGTGCCAAAAACAAAATGAAGAGATAAGCTGTGGGATCTGGCATTGTGGTTCTTGCATGAAGACAGTAG
Source organism: Elephantulus edwardii (assembly GCF_000299155.1). Taxonomy (NCBI): domain Eukaryota; kingdom Metazoa; phylum Chordata; class Mammalia; order Macroscelidea; family Macroscelididae; genus Elephantulus; species Elephantulus edwardii. The sequence goes on from NW_006399969.1 coordinate 2,387,571, forward strand.
CTGATGGAGCCTGGGCCTACACCACCACCTCCACAGTTTCAGTAAAGTCTGCCATCAGAAGACTGAAGGAATGAAAGGCCACTAGAAACTGCTCCATCTGAAGGATCTTTAGTCTGAAAAAGTTGGCTAATTTATGTTAAAAAAAAAACCAAACAAAAAACAATAAGTCAACAAATAACAGAAATTCTAAGAAAAGTCCTTCACATAGAGACAGCAGAGGATACAGCAACAACAGAAAAAAGAACACAGCATAATGGCAACAATAATACCTAGCCTATCAATAATCACACTCAATGTGAATGGTGTAAATGCAACAATCAAGTGAAAAAAGAGTAGCAAAATGGATGAAAAAACAAAACTCATTAATATGTTGCCTACAAGTGACACATTTAAGAAATGAAGAGAAAGATAGATTAAAAACCAATGGGTGGAAAAAAATATACCAAGCAAATGACATCCATAATAAAGGATTACAGGGACAAGCAATATCAATTTCTAATAAAACAGACTTCAGGATAAAAATCACCACAATAAATAAAGAAGGACAACCTTGATGACACGGTTTGATAATTTCTACATTCTTCTGGATCACCTTTTTCTGGGAATGTGAACAAATACGAATCTCTTTCAGTCAGCTGATCAAGTAGCTGTCTTCTAGATTTCTTGTCATTGACTAGTTAGTAAATTCCAGGCTGCACTTGTTAAACTCATCAATTGATATTCATCAATTCCTGAGGCTTCCTTTTTGCCAATGTCTTCTGAACAACTTGGAATTCTTTTCCCCAATATCATTAGTTCTTGATCATATACTACTTCATGAAATGGTTCATTGTTGACAAATTCTTTTTTGGTACAGTAACTCTGTGTATTCCTTCCATTTTCTTTACATGTTGTTGTTATGTGCCATCAAGTCAACTGTGACCAATAGTGACCCTATTTACAGCAGCTCTAAACCCTGCCCTGCTGTTCTGAGCCAGTGTCACTAATTCTGACCCACCAACACCCACTGCTCCAGTCACTGTATCAATCCATCTCATCTGGGTCTTCCTCTCTTCCCCTGTTCCTCCACCCTTCTAAGCATGATATCCTCCAAGTACTGGTCTCTCCTGGCCATGTGCCCAAGTATGTGAGATGGGGCTTCAGAATCCTAGCCTCCAAGGAGAAACTTGTTTTCACTCTCTCCAAGACAGACCTATTTGTTTCCTTTGCAGTCCATTGTATGTTCAAGACTCTTCTGCAGCACCACAATTCAAAGGCATCAGTTCTTCTTCTGTCATCCTTAGTCATAGTCCAGCTCTCTGATAGATAACAAGTAATTGTGAAGATTATAGCCAGGTGTGCCTTAGTCTCTAGACTGACATTGTTGCTTTTTAGCACTTTGTAGAGGTCCTTGACAGAGTTTCCCAATGCAATTCATCTTTTGATTTCCTGATTGCTGGTGTTAAGAGTGTTGATTGTAGAGCTGAGCAAGCTGTAATTGTTAACATCATCAATTTCTTCTCCATCTATCATGGTGCTGCCAATTTACCCAGTGGTGAGAATCTTTGTCTTCTTGATGTTAAGCTTCTATGCATAATGAAGACTATAATCCTTGACCTTCTGCAGCAAGCACTTCAGGTCTCCTTCAGTTCCATCAAGCAAGATTGTGTCATCTGCATAATACAGGTTGTTGATGAGTCTTCCTCTAATCCTGATGTCACATTCTTCCTATAAAGCCCTGCTTCCCAAATGATCTGTTCTGCATAGATTAAAAAGGTATGGAGATAGGATGCATCCCTCATGCACTCCTTTTCTAACATGCAGTCCTTTTCTAATTTTGAATCATGCATTGTTCCCCTGATCTGTTTTGAGAACTACTTCCTGGTCCAACTATATTGCAACCTAATGTTTGCATAGTTTTTCAGGTTTTTTAGTTTGAGAAACACCAAGCGTGCCCTTCCTTTTTGGTTTTCTAACTGTAGTTCTTTGCATAATTCATTTTAATATTTCGTTTTGTCTTCTTGATTGGCCCTTTGAACTCTTTTATCACTTTTACTTCAGAATTTCTTTCCTTTGTTTGGGCCTCTCCTAACAACAACAACAACAACAACAACAACAACAACAAAACATTTTAGCACAAGTTGCACAAGTTGCTTATGACACATCAATTCGAATCTTTTCTTTTCTGTCTTTGTAATGATTTTTCTTTCATCATGGATGGTATCCTTGATATCATCCCCAAATTTACCTGGCCTTCAGTCATTAGTGTTCAGAGCCTCCAAGCTATTCTTTCGATGGCTTTTACATTCAGGTAGAACAGACTCAAGAACGTATGTTTAAGGGAGCTCTGGTGGCCTAGTGGCAAGGAACTGCAACTACAATCCCAGAGGTGCATGGTTCGAACCCACCAGATGCTCTGCCGGGGAAGGAGGGACAATCTCCTCCTGTACCAGTCAGATCTGATTTGACAGTACACACACACACACACACACAA
>NW_006399969.1:2390143-2434441 GCF_000299155.1 Elephantulus edwardii
TATATAAAAAGAACATATGTTTGCTCTAGTGGACTTGTTTCTATTTTCTTCCCCTTCAATTTGAACCTGCATATAAGTAGTTTATTATCTATTTGACAGTTAGCCTCTGGCCTTGTTTTGACTACTGATACTGAACTTCTCCATCAATTCTTTTTCACAGATATAGTCAATCTGATTCTTATGCAGTCTATTAGGTAAGGTCCATGTGCATAATCATCATTTATGGTTTTTTGTTTTGTTTTGTTTTGTTTAAGGATTCTGAAGCTTCTTCTGACATACTTTGGACATATTAAAGGATGGACCGGTCCTTTGAGAGGGACATCATGCTTGGTAGGGTGAAGTAACAGTGCTGGCGAAGAAGACCCTTGATGAGATGGATTGATTCAGTCTTTGAGGCAATGGGGGTAGGAGTGTCAGAGACAGTAAGGTTGGCACAGAGTAGAACAGGATTTAGGGCTCTTGTACATAGGATCACTATGAGTCACAAGCAACTCGATAGCACAGAACAACAAGATTTGCAATGAATAAATCATTCATTGTACAAAATTCATTCTATTTCTAGTCTCATATCTGTCACCCATAGCCATATGTTCCAAGTACCATTCCTGCTTTTTTTGTTTCTAACTTTGCATTCTAGTCATCAACTATTATTAATGCATCTTGCTCACATATTAAATCAATTTCAGACTGCAAAAATTGGTATAAATCCTCAATTTCTTCATCTTTGGCTTCAGTGGCTGGTGTGTTTATTTGAGTAAGAATTATATTAACAGGTATTCCTTGTATGCATATGGATAGTGTCCTATCACTCATATTATTTCATTACAAGATAGAATTTAAAATGTTCTTTGTGATAATGCATGTGATATCATTTCTCTTCAATCTGTCACTCACTGCATTATAAATTATATGATTCACTGAGTTAGCAATTCACTGAATAGCTAATAGTAGTCCACTGCAACTAATGCCTAGCATGTTGATCTTTATTTTTATTTTTTTTTTAGCTAGCATGTTGATCTTTATGTATTTCATTTTTTACAACTTTCAATTTTCCTAGATTCATACTTTGTGCATTCTGCATTCCAATTATTAGAGGATTTCTGCAGCTGTTTCTGCTTGTTTTGAGGTTTGCCACATCAGCACATGAAGTTCTTTCATTCAGTGAAAGCTTTAATCCATCCTCATCACGAAGGCAGACTCTATCTGGAGAAGGCAGGTCTTCCCCAGTCACATTTTGAATGCCTTCCAAATTGAGGGATCATCTTCTGGCACTCTATTCACAATCTTCTTCCATTCTCCATAGGGGTCTTAAAAACCTGTTCTTTCAAAAGTGAATGGCCATTCCTGCTTCTTAGTCTTAGTCAGGAAGCTCCATTGAAACCTGACCACCATGGGTGATCCTGTTGGTATTTGAAATACAGATGACAAAGCCTCCAACATCACCACAACAAATACACTACTACTAGCATGGCAAACTGACAGATCAGTGGAGTGGAGTGGTGGCGTGTGCGCACACACAGGGGCATAGTTTACAGAAATTACTTAGACATCTAAACTCAGTCACTGGATCTGAAGGCTAAGAACCTCACAGGACCTGCAGGTCAACTGGTAAACACAGTTCATAAAAAGATAATGTTCTGCATCCAGGTGTGGTGAGTAAGATCTGGCATCTAAAAGCCTGTCAGTAACCATCTAAGAAGCAACTGTTAGTCTTTTCCCTCCCTAAGTATAGGAGAAAGGAGGCAATTTCTCCAAGAGACTGATGATCCACATGATCCACCGCCTCTTCTAAGTGGAAATCTGAAGAACTAGATGGGTACTTAGCTACCTTTATCAACCCTTCGGACCAAGAGCCTGCAAAAGATGGTCCAGTTAGAATTGTTAGAACAAAATAACCACCAAAACATGGTCAGACTCACTGGTCAGAAGAGACTAGAGGAAATCCTTGGAACAATTGTCTGAGATTATCTTTTTTTATTGAAAACTGAAGAAACTCCAGAGTAGTATTCTTTCAGGCCAATAATAGGCAAATGTTGTTGTTAATGTGCTGTCAGTTTGGAACTGACTCATAGCTGGCCTTCTAGTAGCTTTTCAGTGTATAACTGATGTGGAAAGAGATTGTCCATTTTACTCACAAAGAGTAGCCGGTGGATCCAAACCACCTGCCTTTGGGTTGGTAGCATGGCTCCTCAGAACTAGGCCACTATGTTTTATGTGCCATTGAGTTGCCTGCGATTCATAGTGACCTTTTGTACAATAGCTCTGAACCTCACCCTATGCTGAGCCAATCTCACCATCTCCAACACATCTACCCTCATTATCCCAGTAACTGTCAATCCACCTCATCCGGGATCTTCTTCTCCTGGGTTGTCCCCAGCTCAAAGGAATCAATTCTTCTCTGTCATCTTTAGTCCTCATCTAGCTCTCTGATGCTTAGCAAGTAATTGTGAAGACTATGGCCTGAATCAGGCGCACCTGTCTCTAGACTGACACTGTTGTTCTTTAACACTACGGAGAGGTCCCTGGCAACAGACTTCTCTAATTCAATTTGTCTTTTAATTTCTTGACTGCTGGTGCCACGAATGTTGATTGTGGAGCCGAGAAAGCGGAAATTGTTAACAAGCTCAATATCTTCTCCATCTAACATGGTGCTGCCAATTGGCCCAGTGGTGAGAATCTTTTTCTTCTTGATGTATTGAAGACTGCAGTCCTTGACCTTCTGCAGCAAACACTTCAGGCCACTTGAGCTCCCTAATAGATACAACTATTAAATGAATAACATATGTGGAAAATGTGCTCTTGAGGACAATCAACTGCAGAAGAATGGCAATATTACCCCAAAACCAAAGGTGAAAAGACCAGGAGGGATGGGAAACAGAATAAACAGAAACAATGAACTAGGAAAGAAATGGAAAGAAACACACTGTGGAAATTGCAACCAATGTCACAGAACAATTTGTATATGGACTGTTTTACTTGACCAAACTTGTTTGCTAGATAAACTTTCACTGACAGGACAATAAATGTAAAAAAATAGACAAGAACCAGGTATCAGATTCTATACAAGAATCCTGATCAAAATAGGGGTGTGGGGAGGATAAGAAATAAAATTTAGGGGAGTTCGGGTGGCCTAGTGGGAAGACGCTGCACTGCAATCCCAGAGGTACATGGTTCAAATCCACCAGATGCTCTGCTGGAGAAGGAAGGGCAATCTCCTCCTGTACCAGTCAGATCCGATTTGCCTCCACAATCAACACTCTTAGTACCAGCAGCCAAGAAACCAAAAGATGGGTTGCATTGGGAGAGTCTGCAGTCAGAGACCTCTCCAAAGAACTGAAGAGCAACAATGTCACTCTGGAGACTAGGTGTGCCTGATCCAGGCCATACTCTTCACAATTATTTGTTATATGTCAGAAAGTAGGACAATGGCTAGGGATGATAGAAAGAGAATTAATGTCTTTGAGCTGTGCACTAGAGAAGAGTATTGAATATACCATGGACTGGTAGAAGAACAAACAGGTTCATCCTAGAAAGGGAGAAACCAGGCTGCTATTTGGAGGAAAAGATTCTGATATTTTGTCTGACATACTCTGGGCATGTTGCAAGGAGGGACCAGTCCTTGGAGAGAGACATCATGCTTGAAAGAGTGAAGGGACAGCACAAGAGAGAAAAGACTCTGGATGAAATTGATTGCTTCGTTACTGGGGCAATGAGGGTAGGTGTGTCAGAGACAATAAAGTTAGCACAGGATAGAGCTGGGTTCAGGGCTGTTGTACATAGGGTCACTATGTGTAGGAAGCTACTCAATGGCACATAACAACAACAACAAGAACAAGCTAAATTGGCAATGGACTCAAAAGGTTGTATAAGAATGTTAGGGGACAGAGAGTTTGAGATAGCAACAGCAGAATAATTTGGAAAAGGGAGACAAGAGTAGTAGCAGACCATGAAAGATGCAATCTACATCATTCAATTATATAAAGAGAAATCACTGAGGTGGTGTATCTTTGATTGTGTATACTTTTGCTGTTGCTGTTGTTGATTGCCTTCTAGTCGAGCACGACTCATAGCGACCCTACAAACAAAAGGCCTGAAGCTCCTCTACAACTACAGATATTTAACAAAGTCCATAGGTTTTCTGAAGGCATGTTATTGAGGAAGTGGATACTTTTGCTGAGATGAAAATACATTTTAAAAAGGAGATCAAACTGAGTGGTAGAGCTGCAACAATAATTTAATTATATTCATTTTCATGTGTATGCTAAAATAAAACATAAAGACTCGACCCTTTAAAGCCTTGTCCTTTCTAGAATTCTGGCTGTGCTTTTCTTGGCAGATCTTCCCTTGTTCAACTGTAAGGCATGTGTGCTTTTCCCACTATTTCCTTCCCTTTCCACATTAGTGCTCACTTCTCTTGTCTGATTCACTTGTCTGACCAACTTCCTTTTACATTTCACTTCCCCTTCTTCCATTTCTTGGCCACTGTATAAACACTGAGGACTATGAATAATTGAGGGAATGCTTGCTTACTGACTACATAGTTGGGAGGAAAGCAAAAGGATAAACTTAAATATAGTTGCTTGTAAGCATTTTCTTTTTTTTTAATTTAATATTTTTTTTATTGGGAAAAACATATTGGGGGTACAAGGAGGTGGGGGTTGGGGGCAGAAGGGTGAGGATGGGTGGGATGCAGTTGCAGAGCTGCACAGTTTGGTCGGTGGGGGGAGCAGGTGAAGGAAATGATGAGGGTCCAGTGGGGACCAGATGCTACAGAGGAATGACAAGCATTTTCCAATAGTAATTAAACCAACTGACTTACTGAATTGGGAACTGGATGCCGACTCTCTGGCTTCTTCATGCTGAACAGGGGCACAGATATAAAGGGGGGAAGGGAGGATGCTTTATCACCTTACTGGTGGTCTTGGGTTACAGCTGCTTGCCTTCTTGCTCCTGAGGGCCACGATGGTTCGCCCCGAGCCGGGGGCCAAGCGCAGCCTGCCCCGGGCAGAAGGCCACGATGGCTCGCCCCGGGCAGAGGGCCGAGGGCAGCCCGCCCCGGGCAGAGGGCTGCGACGGCTCGCCCCAGGCAGGGGGCCGAGGGCAGCCCGCCCCGGGCAGAGGGCCGCGACGGCTCGCCCCAGGCAGGGGGCCGAGGGCAGCCCGCCCCGGGCAGAGGGCCTCGACGGCTTGCCCCAAGCTGGCTTCTAAGCATTTTCCTTATGGCTTCTCTTTAAATTTACATAAAGATCATGAGCAACTAGGATTATTTTAGTCATTACTATTAATGACCATATAAATCTTCAGAAACACATGTGTACACTGAACAAAAAATAGCTGATTACATACAAAACTTAACTGCAGAAACAGAAGCACCAGTCAGCATACTTTACTATTCAGAGTTAATTTAATTAGCACCATCAGCTGCTTCTAAGTGCCAAAATCTTACACACAACTCAAGGAATACAAATGAGAAACTATGTATCAGCTTATAAAACATTTCAAAATTAAAACAGGGAATCTAGGGAAAGCATCAAGGCATAATGACAAAGTTACAATCACCAAAGTCCACTGCCAAGCTGCAACAGACAAGGAGCAAAACTTCCTCATGGAAACTTGAATTTGTCTCAAAAAGCAGAACAAGCTATGATTAACTGCCTCCTGCAGCACAAGAGTGAAAAACAGTTTTTAAAGCAACAGTATCTCTGATAAATCACTGGGAGATAATAAGTTGAAGTGCTGCTTAAGTATCATCACAAGAATTTCCCAGCACAGAATTACTGAAACCATCCAAGCCACTGCTCCTCAAAATTTCATCCATCAATATTCACTTTTGGGAAACTTGTTAACAAGCTCATCTTCTGAGAACTCAACAGCTGGATCAAACTCTTAAGGTAGACAGCCCAGAAATCTGCACAGTGAGCGAACACCCTAAATGAAGGTTCCTCTATGTTAAAGTATAATAACTCCTAATATATAGGGCAATTTTCTCAAACTACTCCTAAAAAACAAACAAACAAAACCCTTAAGAACTATCAGGTTGAGGGGGCTCTGGTTGCCTAGTGCCAAGAAGCTGCACTGCAATCCCTGAGGTGAGTGGTTTGAATCCACTAGATGCTTTGCTGGAGAAGGAGAGATAATGTCCTCCTGTATCAGTCAGATACAATTTGACGGTACATGCACAAAAAATAATAAAATAAATTTTTTTAAAAAAGAACTATCAGGTTAAGCTGCAGAATACTCCAAAATTACTTGCTAAAAGTCAGCTTGCTAGGAACGAAGCTAAAATTAGTATTTTAATCTTCTGGCCTTCAGCCAATGTTCTTTCTGCTATACCAGGCTGCTAATTCTATTTGCTGGATTTATTTAGGGAAATAAAACAGAAACCTAAGGTAACATTTTCAGCAGCTTCTAGATTTAACACACATTCTTCCTATGTAAGACATTTCCTTACTTTCAAAGGGGCTTTTTTCATATGGAAGAAAAAAAACAACAACCCACCCCCAAAACTATAAATGGGAAGCTCAGATAGGAAATGAGAGTGGATATGAAGCATAGCTCCATATAATTTTATTTCAGGATACATTCTACCACAGTGAATTTTAATTTTTGAGGCCTCAATAAATCTCAGCATAGTACTTTTCCCAAGCTTCCAACAGCTAAGAACCTAAAGAAAATTGAGGGAGGGAGTACAATGGGAACAAAAAAAAGAACAAACATTAACAGAGGTAAAGTACCTTCTTATTTTACAATTTGAGACTCTCCCAGCATCAGTGTACATTTATACAAACTTTATTTTAGGTATGAATTTTGGCCTCAACCTCTCTGCCAAATAAGCAAACTAATAAACAATTTATAGCTTTAAGAAATGCTCACAGATGCATCCTGAAGTGTTTGTTCTCTCACTGTTTCTTCTCTTTGAGATTTCAACTCTTGCTGGAGCCTGTCATTTTCAAGAACAACTACTTGTATTCTGCTTTTCATTCCAGAGAGTTCCTCCTGTAAGAAACAGAACAAACATTAAACATGACCAGTATTCATAAGCACTGCTTTTCTTTGTTGATTATCAAGGGGTTTACAATAATAAAAAGCATGAGAAGCTTAGTATTATTTTTCAAAATATCATAACTGTATTTAGACAAGGCAATTCAAAACTAGCTATCACACACAGACAAGGTGGGTTATGTGGTACAGCACGTACTGATGACCTTATCTCATAGTGTGTGGCTTCTGACAATTTTATTTTCTCCAAGGGATTGAGGTTTATAGAAAGGCTTTCATTAACATGCTTACCTAAAAGATTTTTCAGGATAAAACAGACATTAAGATATATTTAGATATATAATTAAGATATATTATCATCCATGATCAAATGCCAGCAACCTACTAAAAATCAACACAGATTTTAAAAGTAGAGCACTCTGGGATAGAAAGGATGATAAATTAAAAAGCTCATCTATGGCCTGGTTGATAGCTATGGAAAGGCATTAGGTCTTTTGTTCATAGGTCACTATGGGTGGACTTCGACTCCACAGCAATCAGCAACACAACAACAATGGCGTGATAGCTAAAGGTAGCTGTGAATAATAGAGTTCTTCTGAGAGTTAGAGATAACATGTTTCCTTGGCCTTGCACCATATAATACGAGGAAGTACAGCTAAATAACAATGCAATCTCTAATCTAGGTCAAATCATTCTGAAGAAAACATGTCAAAATGCTGATATAAATTGACAGTAAAATGCTTAATCTTAATTATTAGTGTAATAAACATTATGTAATACATACAAATTACTTATTCAGAAAAAAAACAAAGCTATAATTAAAAGTCTTTCTAGACCTCTGAATCCCAACTCTTTTGTTAAATTTTTTCCACAAACAATGACTTTCAAGGCTTCCACAATCTTCCACTTTACCAGTTCAGCTCTATTTAATTTATTTCTAAGGTATACTTTCCATCATAGGGAAACAGACCAGCTTCTGGTCCCACAAAAAAAGCACATTCATCCTTAATCTGTGTCCTTTCATTGTTACTATTCTCTTCATTTCCTTCTTTCACTTCTTACCTTTCATTGTCCTCTGTCAGCCTAAATGATTTCCGTTTAAACTAGTTCAAAATCTTGTGTTCCCATAAATACATTAAAGTTAATATTATTAACTTTGGGTAGCATTCTTCTCGTACCATAATTAAAGCTTGCACCACGCAGGGAAGGTCTCTACAGCACTGCTGGGTGTAGGTGGTAGCACTCTTTCCTTAACTAGATGGTAACTTAATTCTATTTGCTAGTCTGATGGTAATTTTTGCCTACAATATCTTAGAGGAAGATTAATGGAATGATTCCTAGGATATCAGATGAGTTACACTGGTAATCCAAGAATGTCACTGTTGTTAAGTGCTGTCCAATCAAGTATGACTCATAGTAAATCTGTAAGCAACAGATCTGAACTCTTTCGTATCCTGTGTATCCATATCATACTCCATACACTTGAGCCTATTGCATCAGACACGATATCAATCCATCCCATTGAGGGTCTTCCTCTCCTTTGCTGACCCTCCACCTTTCCAAGCATGATGTTCTTTTCCAAGGAATAGCCTCTCCTAACAACATGTCCGAAAAAATGAAGCTTCACTATCTATGTCTACAAAGAATACTCTGACTTCACATTCTTCAAGATGTATCTGTTTGTTCTTACGGCCATCCATAGGATATTCAGCACTCTTCTCTACCACCACAACTCAATACATGAATTCTTCTTCTGTCATCCCAATTTACTGCCCAGCTCTCAGATGCACAGCCTGTGATCAGACAGGCTGTGGCTTGAATTAGGCTCATCTTCATCTTTAAACTGACATCACTGTTTTTCAGGACTTTGGAGAGGTTCCTGACTACAGACTTTCCCAGTGCACTATGCCTCTTGATCTCCTGACTGCAGGTACCAAGAGTGTTGATTATGATCCAAGCAAGATGAAATCATTGAAAATTTCAATCTTTTCTCCTTGTTATTGTTGATGATTGTCATGGAGTTGAGCAGAACCCATTGCGACCCTATGAACAAAAGAGCCAAAGCCTTTCTATAAGCTTTGTCATTTCTCAAAGTTCATAGAGTTTCCAGAGGCATGTTGTTTAGGATGTGGATGCCAATCCTGCCTCCAAACTTGTCTTAACTGGGAGCTCCACCAAACATTGTCCACCATGGGTAACTGTTACAGGATTTGACACCACAATGGCGTAAGATTCAGCATCACAGCAACTCCAGGTTACTGATTTCCACCCACTCCCCTGGCCCCCGAAACAAAGAGAAAATGACAAGTTAAGATCAGGAACACTCTTGTAAAATCAAGACAATAATAAATGTTTCTTATGCTATATTGACCTTTACCAAAAGCCAAAATATACTCAATAGCCCATATAAATAACATCACAGTCTGATGATACACTGACAATAAGAAAAGACAGGGAAAAACAAACAAGCAAAAAACCCATTAATACATTTTGGGAAGGCAGAAAGCCTCCAGTGGTATTCATGACATACTAAACTGCATATAATAAAAAATAACCATCCAATGTTATAAACTACAGGTGATCCATTTGGTTTTCTGGTCTTTATTGTTGGTGTCCTCTGTGAGCCACAGTAATTATTTAAGGTCAAGATAAGGCACTTCATACTGACAACAGAACAAACTGAATTTACCAGCTTAGAACCTCTGCTTGTTGCACCAGTGCCAGTACACTGACAGACGCAGGACAATAATCAGTCTTAGTATTTCCAAGCCTTTGCCATTTACAGCAGGAGAAAGATGGGAAGTCTCCTCCTGTGTGATTTACTGCCTCTGAAACCAGCTAGCAGTTCAGGTATGGATCAGTTCTGACCTGATGTCACAAAACAACAACAACAAGCTAATGTAAATGTCATGGAAAGGAAAAAAGACTCCTAAAGCCAAAAGCACCCTGTGAATTATACAGAGTTATCGAGCCACCTGAGAACTTGGGTTATCAGAAGGACAGGATCAAGAGTTCTTTCCCCAAGCTTGTGTAACACATCAGTACTTCAAATCATAGGTTGTCGTTGTTATTAGCTGCCCTGGAGTTGATTACAGCTCATGGTGACCCCATGCAGGAAAACAGCAGGACTGTTCCATAGGGCTGTGCAAGCTGCGCCCTTTGGAAGCAGACAGCCAGGCCTTACTGTGGAGGCACCTCTGTGTGGATGTGGACCACCAACTTTTGCGTTGGTAGTCCAGTGCTTAATGATTTACACCACCAAGGACTCTCTTTAATTACATGTTGTTGTTACTGTTGTATGTCATCAAGTTGGAATCAACCTGTAGCTGTTCCTCCAGTGGCTTTTCAGAAGCAGTAAATCATACAAGAGGAAAGGACCCATCTTCTCCCACGGAGCAGCTGGTGGATTTGAACCGCAAACCTGTGAGCTGGCAGCATAATTCCTTACCACTAAGCAATCAGCGCTAAGGATGATAACTCTCAATACATTGTTATGAAAATAAAATTAACAGCAATTGTTTTCATACAATGACTAATAAATAATCACTTTTAATGAGAAACTTACCTTGCAGAATTTTACTTCTGCCTCTAGGTGTTGAATGTATTGAGACTGGTCATTAATGATAGGGATGAGATTGTGCAAAGTAGGAATATTGTTTTCCTCATCTGATGAGTTCTAAGGTAAAAAGTCCAAGATAAAGTATGTTAGAGTTAGCAAGGCAACATTATATCCTTTCCACACTCAGTTTAGCACTGCTGTGACATATACATGGAGGAGAAGCAGATTATGTGATGAATATTTACCCCTTATAAATATTCCACAAATGGGCAGGATCTCAAGAAAACTCAAACTTGTTGTCCTTGAGTCAGAAACAAGTCAGAGCTGACATTTCATTGGGCTCCATGGCTGTAAACTTCATGCAAAGCGATTTGCCATCTTATTCTCAGGGGGAACAGGTGCATTCAAACAGTCAGAGAGCCTGTGCCTTCTGGTTAGTGCACACTCCCTACAGGCGAGGCCTCCAGGGCTCCCTTGAGAAGATTTAAGGATGCTTAAAGAAAGTAAAAGTAGCTCTAAAAACCCTCAGCAAATGCAAGATGAGATAGGGTAATGTTCAAAACCTTTTGAAAATGTGTCTGTTATCTCATTCACTAATGTTGAGACACAGAGGGACAACCCTCTTCGAGAAAATACCATGACATTATGCTGAAAGAATTAATTTAGTTTCATAAGGATAAATCTGCAGATGGTCATTATTGTAAAAACAGAAGGATAACAAGTAAAATGTGTATGAAGACCTAAGCGGTGAAGGGGTGGGAACAAAGAGGTGAAGGTGGGCAGATGGGGGGGATATCACAGGGTCATACAATCTGGTCGGTAAAAGGAGGGGGGTAAAGAAAATGTGAAAGATGAAGAGGATCTGGAAAGACAGGGTAATGGTGAGCACAGTTAACAGTGAATCATTTTATAAAGCATAATTAGAGTGATTGCATGAAACACAACCTGAATGAAAGATAATATGAAACACAATGTATGCACTTTGTATGCAAACAAATGTAAAATTTTTTAAAAAGTAAAAAAGAAAATGCCATGAAAGGAAAAAACTTTAATTAAGTGAATCACCTGTGGTGAAGTCTCTCTCAGGGAGGAGTGATAGGGAATGGCAAAGGACACATTGACAAAGGAGATTAATCAGAACTGGCTTTGACAAGCACTGTGGCAATTGGACAATTAAAACAGACATTCGGGGGGAGGGGAGAAGAACAAACTGGGGAGGAGAGTAGAGAAAATAGCACAACAATGAATGAATGAAAACCCAAAATCTCTGTAAATGTTCATTAAAATTAATAAAATTTATTAATAAAAAAGTGAATCACCTGTGGTAGGTAGAAAGCAATAATGTCTAATCATCTTCTAGTAATAAAGTGAATTCCACAAGTTATATAAATATGAATTATTACTATGTTTACACGGAGAAAAATTAATGGTAAAAAATAAATATCCTGGAGGAAATGTGCAATAAAGTTACTTGTATTGACCTTAAAGGGTGTATTATATTTTAGATATCTGTATATTTTTCCCCCCTCTGCTTTGGCTTCACAGTACTCTAGTACTGTATTCAGAGTCTTTTCTGACTCTTTTCCATTTTGGCCTTTTCTTCCTCCTCAGTCTTCGTAATGACCTTTTGCACTCTTCCTGGATGATACTCTTGATATCCTCCCACAACTCATCTGGTCTTTGCTCATTGGTGTTCAAGGCCTCAAACCTGTTCCTGAGATGGTTCTGAAATTGAGGGAGGATAGACTCAAGGTCATATTTTGGTTTCCTGTGGATTTGATTTCATTTTCCTTAGCTTCAGCTTGAACTTGAATGGTGGGCTATTCAATAATCAGCACCTGACCTAGTTTTCACAGCTTATATTAAGCTGCTTCAGTGATTCTTTGCACAGATGTAATCAATCTGATTCTGATGCATACCATCAGGTGAAGTATATAACCTGCATAAAAAAACGTATTTGCCATTATTAAGTCGTTGATTGTGCAAAATTCAATCATTCTATCTCCAACTTTATTTCTGTCACCAAGTCCATGTTTTCCAACTACTGATCCTTCTTCTCTGTTCCCAACATTTGCATTCCAGTCACCCACTATTATTAATGCATCTTGATTACATGTTTGATTGATCTCTGACTGTAAGAGCTAGAAGAAGTCTTCTATTTCCTCTCCTTTGGCTGTTGGTGCATATATCTGAATGATAGTGGTATTCACTGGACTTCCTTGTATGCATATGAATATTATCCTATCACTCACAATATTGTATTTCAAGATGGATATAGAAATGACTTTTTTAACTATGAAAGCAGCCCCATTTTCCTCACCTTTTCATCTCGAGAGTAATAGATCATATGATTGTCTGACTCAAAATGTTCCATGCCTGTCCATCTCACCTCCGCAATACCTAGCATGTCAGTATTTAAGCATTCCACTTCTTCCTTAACAATATCTAATTTTCCTACATTCATGGTTCTTACATTCCATGTTCCAATCACTAGTGTCTGCTTACAACTGTTCCTCTTCCTTTGTATTTCCATACTTGAAAGCTCCACCTCAGTTGCCAAGTTAGTTTACGTGTGTTCTGTTGTTGCTATTTTGGAAGTGGATGGCCAATCCTTCCTAGTCTGTCTTAATCTGAATGTTCAGATTTAGAGAAGCATCTGACAGACAAGCATTTTACAGAAAAAGCAGATGAAAGATACTTCCTCCAATTGTGAAAGTAACCATTAGTTTCCAAAGCAGAGGGAAGAATTCAAGACATTAAAGAGCTAAACAGAAGATTTCAAAAGGCAGCGTGTGAAGACAAAAGTATTACAATGAAATGTGCAAGGAGCTGGCATCAGAAAATCAAAAAGGCCAAACATGCTCAACATTTATTAAGCTCAGGGAACTGAAGAACAAATTCAAACCACGAGTTGCTATAATCAAGGATGTTTTGTTGTTGTTGTTAAGTGCTGTCGAGTCATAGGCGACTCATAGCGACCCTATGAACGAAAGTCCTTGACACTTGCGTGCATGACTTTCATCCTTTCTCCAGGTTCATAGGGTTTCTGGAGGCAAGCTATTTATTGAAGTGAATGTGACTCCTATTTCCAAGTTTGTTTTAACCAGGGAGCACCACCAAACTTTGTCCACCGTGGATAACCGCTATCGCATTTGACACATCAGTGTTATAGTGTTCAGTTTCACCGCGACCACAAGTTACCTCTGTGGACATGCCAGGGCTATACGACCTAGAAGAATGTTTGAACAAAAACAATAAAAACGGGCTTTAGGGCCACGGATTAGAGTCACCCACCTTTGCTTTGGTAAAAGATGCTTTAGGCAGACAATTAAATGATCCAGGAAGTAGTAAAAGATGATGGAAAGAGTATATAGAGTCACTGTACTGAAAGGAATTGGCAGACCCAGATGAATTTCATGAAACAGTATATGAACAAGAGCCTATGGTGATGAAGGAAGAAGTTCAAGCTGCTTTGAAGGAATTGGCAAAAAATAAGGCCCCAGGAGTAGACGGTATACCAACTGACATATTTCAACTAACAGATTCTGCCCTAGATATGCTCTCCAAGCTGTGCCAAAAAATCTGGAGGATAACCACTTGGCAAAATGACTGGAAGAGATCTATTATTTGCTCCCATTCCAAAGAAAAGTGACCCAACAGAGTGTGGAAATTATCAAACTATCACTGATATCACATGCAAGCAAGATCTGCTGAAGATTATCCAAAAACCATTAGAACAGCACATCAGGAAAGAACTGTCAGAAGTCCAGGCTGTGTTTAGAAAGGGTCATAGTACTAGGGATATTGTAGCTAATGTTAGATGGATCTTGGCTAAAAGCAGGGAGTAGCAGAGGGATGTCTGTGTTTCACTGATTATACAAAGGCGTTTGACTGTCGTAATCACAACAAACTGTGGCTGACTCTAAGAAGAATGGGAATCCCAGAACACTTGATTGTGCTAATGCGAAACCTATTCTTGGACTAGGAGGCAGTCGCTAGAACACTGCATGGAAACACTGCATGGTTCAAAATTGGGAAGGGCATACGCCAGGGATGTGTCCTGTCTCCATACCTTTTCAACCTGTATGTAGAACAGATCATCTGGGAGGCTGGGCTCTATGAGGAGAAATGCAGCATCAGGACTGGTGGAAGATCTATCAACAATCTGTGTATGCAGATGACACAACCTTGCTTGCTGAAACTGAGGAGGACCTGAAGCGCTTGCTGCTGAGGGTCAGGGACTGCAGTCTTCAATACGGGTTGAGGCTCAATGTCAAGAAGACAAAGATTCTCACCAATGAACCAACTGGCAGCATCAGGATGGATGGTGAAGAGATTGAGATTGTTCACAGCTTTAGTCTGCTTGGCTCCACAATCAACACTTTTGGCACCAGCAGCCAGGAAATTTAAAGACGTATTGCGATGGGAAAGTCTGCTGTTAGGGACCTCTCTAAAAACCTGAAGAGCAATGGTGTGTCTCTGGAGACTAAGGTGCATCTGATACAGGCCATGGTCTTTGCAATCATTTGCTATATATCAGAGAGCAGGACAATGACTCAGGATGAAAAAAGGAGAATTGGTGCCTTTGAGCTGTGATGCTGGAGTACTGAATATACCATGGACTGCTAAGAGAACAAACAGATTCATCCTGGAGAGGGTTAAACCAGGCTGCTTCTTGGAAGCAAGGATTCTAAAGCTTCATCTGACATACTTTGGACATGTTGCAAGGAGGGACCAGTTCTTGGAAAGGGATGTCATGCATGGGAGGGTGGAGAGACAGCGCAGGAGGGGAAGGCCCTTGATGAAATACATTGATTCAGTGACTGGGGTAATGGGGGTAGGTCTGTCAGGAACAATGAGATTGGCACAGGACAGAACCGTGTTTAGGGCTGTTGTACGTAGGTCCCTATGAGTCACAGACAACTTGACAGCACACAACAACATATTTTTTTTAATGAGCAGTAATATATATATTTCCTGTCAAAACTCTCTTAATTTTATTCTTATATAGCCTTATATTTTTGCAATGTCAAAGTGGCTAGAAAAAGTATGGTAAATAGTAAAATCCTCCTAAAAATTAGTTGTTGTTATTACTATACCATGTAATTACTACTCATAGACCGTAAACTCTAGTCATTTATATATATAAACAGACTGTGTATTTGTAAAGTTTATTGGGCATAATGAACTGATAATCTTGATGAAAGTATGCCTGCCTATCCTGAGTCAGTCTTATACAATATTACTGCTCTGTCTTTTAAAAGCTAATAAGATGTGTGAGTGCTCAATAAACACCACAATCATACTGCAAGTGCGCTGCAATCCAAAGGGCTTGTGGTTCGAATCTATCAGCTGCTCCGTGGGAGACGAATGGGCAATCTCTTCCCATGTGATTTACTGCCTCTGAAAATCCACTGAAGGGTCACCTATGGGTTGGTTTCAACTCAACAGTACACAACAAGAAGAGACTTACAAGCTTTTTACTCACCAGGAGCTTAATAACATTGAAGAAGTCAGATATAAGCTGTAGGATATTCATTAACTGATCAAAGTTATGTTAAAATAGTAATTTATATTTATAAACATGGAACATGAGTTTAAAAAGAGTGAGTGTTGTTGATTGGTGCTATCCTGCTGTCTCCAACTAATAGTAACCCTAGAAACAATGGGATAAAACAATGGACAAAACAGAAAGATGGGTTCAGTAATGTATCCTGCATTGAAACAGATGAGGGAGAAAACTGTTTAAAAGGGATATGTGATTAGGTATTTTTGTCATGACAGGAGTTTAGAGAGAAGGCTACATGGTGGAGTGGACCTGGGGGAGGGTTTGTAAAACAATGAAAGATTTTGTTTTACTTTTCCAAGAGGGTAGTGTACTAGAGGGGAGGGTTAGGAGGGGGAAAAGTACAATGAATGAATGGAAATCCAAAGTCTCTGTAAATTTTTAGTGAAATTTATAATGTTGTTGTTATGTGCCGTCGAGTCATTTGCGACTCATAGCAACCCTATGTACAACAGCCCTAAACCCTGGTCTATCCTGTGTCAATCGCATTGCCTCTGACACACCCATCCCAATTACCCCAGTCACTGAATCAATCCACCTCATAGAGGGTCTTCCCCTCCTGCGCTGTCCCTCTACTCTACCCAGCATGATGTCCCTCTCCAAAGACCTGTCTCCTTGCAAAATGTCCAAAGTATGTCAGACGAAGCCCCAGAATCTTTGTCTCCAAGGAGTAGCCTGGTTTAACCCTCTCTAGGATGAATGAATCTGTTTGTTTTCTTGGCAGTCCATGGTACAGTCAATACTCTTCTCCAGCACCACAGCTCATAGGCATCAATTCTCCTTCTGTCCTCCCTAGTCATTGTCCAGCTCTCTGATGCATAACAAGAGATTGCAAAGACCATGGCCTGTCACAACTATTGCCATGTTTGAACCAGATGCTGTCACTGTATCCAGAAGTCTCACGGAGGGTCTTCCTTTTTTCACATTGGCTCTCTACTTTATCAAGCAAGATATCCTTCTTCAGGGACTGTTCCCTCCTGGAATACTCTGGATAAAATGTCCAGAGTTCTCAAGAAGTTGTCTCACCACTCATCAGAAGTCTAATGAGTCCTCTGACCTTACTTCTTCCAAGACAGATATAATTTGTTCTTCTAAAACATCACAATATATTTCATATTCTTCATCAACACTGCAATTCAAATATGTCAATTCAATCTTCCTTCTTCTTTTTTTTCCAGCTTTCATATGCATTTGAGGAAACTGAAAATACTATGGCTTGGATCAGGCACACCTTAGTCACCAAGGTAACAGCATTCCTCTTAAGGAATATATTTACTGACTTTAAAGAGGTCTTTTGCTGCAGACTTTCCCAATGCTATAAGTTGAGTTTTTTACTGCTGCTACCACAGGTATTGATTGTAGATCCAAATAAAAGAATTCTTACCAATTCCAACCCTTTCTCCATTCATAATGATGTTGTTTATTGATTTTATCTGACTATATAAAAAAAAACCAAACCCAACCCTTGTTTGCTGTTAATGACTGCTTCTTGTTGAAGACCCTTCATAAGAATGATTGACTCCAGTGACCCCAACTTTGAGCTACAGCGTGAATGAGATCGTGAAGATTCATGGCTGTTGTTCATATGGTCACTATGAGTTGTAGTTGATCCGATGGCATCAACAACAATGACTCTTTCTCTGATTGTGAAGCTCTGTTCTTCTTCACATAAACCACCTACTCAGATTATTTGCTCTGTACAGAATGAATAAGTCTAGTGAAGTGAAACAACCCTAACACATGCCTTTTCCTGTTTTAACCCAGAGTAGGAAGTACTATTGCCATAAGGTATGTATTAATCATAAATGGCTGGAGTGAAGAGTCAGTATGAGGTTATGACATTTTAGCTTTGATTAAAGGAAAGTAGCTCATCTCCACAGTGTCCAACACATAAACTTTGGGTCCAACTATTGTCATACAGTGAAAATGCAAAGCACTTACTGCTGTTATAATACTTTATATTTGTATCAAACTTCATCTTCGTAATACAAAACTCTTATGAAAGAGAGGTGAAACCTTTTCTAGAGAGTGCATGATATGTCTGGATATACTCAAGGCTTAAGGCTTAGATTATTAATTTTACCAACTATGTAAAACAGTGATCTTTTATTCATCCTTATATCTGCCTTTAGCATACAACATTGCTTCTTTCAAGAACAATACATTCTGACAACACAGTTGTATAATCACACATTTTAAAAAGTGGAATAACATTATCTGTCAGTTTTGACACTTAACAGTATCACAAAGGAGGTATACTTATACTTGTTGTTGTGTACTGTTGAGTCAGAAGTGACCCTCAGCTGACCCTCAAGTGGGTTTTCAGAGGCAGTCAATCACAAAGGCAGAGACTGACCACTCTTACATAATTATAATCAGGTTAACTTCAAAAACAGCTCAGACTATTTTAATCTTAAAGGACGTAGGGTTGATCCAGCTGTTTGCTAAAAGGCTGCATTTACTAACAGACAAAGCTCAGCCTGATCCTTGCTCAAGTTGTCAGCCAGTGTATTTATTCTCTTGCAGACAAGCAAGGGAACTAGTTTTCATGTAAAATCTGCAAATGGCTCTGTCTGTTATTAAGAATTGGATTAGTACTTCTGATTTTTGAAATGGTTTTGACAATTTTGCATCTGAATCATCCAACTTTGTCCATTGCAATGACAATGATTGCTTTCTGTATTCTCATTTCCATCAGTACTGGAGGGATTTATGAAGTATGCTGGAAGTCGGATTATTATCATCTCTCCAACTAAAAAGAACTCCAAGACACAGAATTGGTCACTACTAAGTTGAAGCTGTCAAAACAGAGACACCAATAACTAACAACTACCTAGTTAATTTTACTTCAAATTTTATTAAACCCTAAATATTTTCAATCATATTAGTTTTTTAAAAAAATCTTCTTGAATTTTTTTTAGTAGAAATAAACTTTGGCTTTTAAAAGGGGGGAAATGATGCTGACTTGATGTCTAAAAAAGAAATCACTACAACATTATTTGTCTTTTTCACATGTTGTTCTCCTTTATATTTTATAACAGTTGTAAAGTAAATACACCAACCGTTCTCATTTCTTTTTTCAAATACATGGTGAATTAAACAGAATTCCTTGTGCAATGGAAGTAATTTTTCTCCATCTACTAATTAGAATTTTTTTTCTTTCAATGTTTTATTAGCATGCTTTGTATAGAATTTGTCTATAACAAAATAACCATGAGATATCATCTCACCCCAGTAAGAATAGCAAAATTTAACAGAACAGCAAGGTTGCGGAGAAACTGGAACCCTTATTCACTGTTGGTGTGAAATGGTGCAACCACTATGGAAGGTAGCATGGTGCTTTCTCAAAAAGCTGCAAACAGAAATACCATTTGACCCAGCAATTTCACTACTGGGAATATATCCTAAAGAAATGGTAACTGTCACCCAAGTAGCTTTATGTACACCCAAGTTTATCACAGCTTTGTTCACAATAGCAAAGAGCTGGAAACAACCCAAGTGTCCATCAAGAAATGAATGGATAGAGAAGCTGTGGTATATTCATACAATGGAATACTATGCTGCATTGAAAAATAAGGAACTAATGAAATATTATACAAAATGTGTGACCATGGAAGACATTATGCTGAGTGAAATATCTCAGTCATGAAAGGACAAATATTGCATAGTGCCACTGTTGTAAAATGGGACTGACATGGGGGTTGGGAGGAAACTGAGAGAAAAGGGGATAAATAATCTACACAGCATTGAAACAGACAAAGGAGAGAACTGTATTAAAGGAATATATAATTAGGTATTGTTGGTATGACAAGAGACCCGAATAAGAGCTGCATAGTAAAGTGGTCGGGGTGGGGGTAGGTTGGGGAATGACTGTATTAACAATGAAAGAACTTTTTTTAAAAAAAGATATCTGGGTGGAAGAGGGCAGGGAGGAAAATGTGCAACAATGAACAATTGAAAACTCAAGTTCTTTATAAACTTTCATTAAAATCTCAATTTAAAAAAAAAAAAGAATTTGTCTACACATGTCCTGAGAAAATGGCACAGTGAGACAATGGTAAAGTTAGAACACAGAAAATGAATGCTTCTGTCAGACTGCAAAAACTAATACTCACCAAAGGGGCCATTTTCCGTCTTCTTGACGGTGAAACCTCATTTTCCTTGGCTGTTTGTTGGCACAACAAAACTTTGAGTTGGTTAACTGTGGAGAAAAAACAATAGGTCTATTGATTTTTCTTGAGATTCATGTTTTATCAACACACACATAACCTTCTAGGCACCCAGGAAATATCACTTAAACATAGTTTATGCAGCACTACTCTGCTATTCACTGGGGATACAAAGACAAATATGGGAAGTGCTCTGCTTCTTAAGAGCTATAACTCTGGAGAGCAAGAAGGACATTGTTATCAGGACAAACCAATGTCATAAATCACTTGTAGACCTAGAACTACACACAACGTAACATGAAAAGGAACCAACCAGTTGTTCTGGTTTCCATCATGGAGAATGAATAGGAAGTCACCAATGAGAAAAGATGAGAGTCCTTTTAATTATGAGTCATAGAACATGTAAAAGCATTAAGAATCCTGGCCAAGATGTTGGTCTGACCAGAGAATAGGTACATGGGATGGATGGTTATCAGAGAAAAATGAAGCTGGAGAAGCAAGGTGGCATCATCTTACATACTGCCACATTATTCTAGGGAGTTTGAATCTTGAACTACAGAAACTGGAATGACAAAGTGGGGTGGGGGTGGGGTGGGGGGAGAAACAGCCAAGTGATGAAATGAGTTGATTTCTGCTCCAGAAAGAAAATGCTAGTGGTAGAATGGAGAAGGCTAAATATTTGCTCTGGATAGGACTAGCATTCACAACGCTCACCGGCATGGCTTTGTTGTAGTTCTTGCCAGGCAGTCCCCGGGTCCTCGTTTCCTGCACTGGGGCTAAAAGAAGCATCCAGTTCATCTTCTCTGGCTGTGGCATCCTGTTCTTTCAGGGCACACTGCAGTTGATGGATGCTCCCACTGACGCGTTCTACAACAAACATGATGGAAGTCAAGGCCAACTGAATATGGCTGTGCCACGTGGACACTTGCTTATGAAAACAGCTTCTATATATTTTCTTTCTTTAATTTTTTTAATTATATCTTGCCTTTTCTGGGGAGAGGGAAGGGGAGGGTAGAGAAAGGAAGAACAGTTCTACATTTCACTTGTAGAGGAATGTGCCACAGGAAGTGAGAGGGAAAAGTTCACAGGTTAGGGGTCAATCTTAATGTTCTCCAGTGTCCTCTGTCACCTCAGTGGCTGACATCCACTAGGTACAGCATCACCTCTTCCAACACCAAGTAAACAGAGAGGCTTCTTCTCCTCTAGAACTAAACCCCCACCCCCACCCCCATGCCACCTGAAGGCCCTGAGTTCTCAGAAGTGACAAGAGGAACCCAAGGACAACAAGTCTTGCCCATAGGAAGCCATTTTCCATAGCAGCCTGAGAAACCAGCTGTTTCTTCCATAAAGAGACATCCACTGCCTGACCCAAATTTTTGTCTGTGTAAGGGGCCACTCACTCATTCATTCAGGCAGGTAGTAGATAAAAGACAGTGGAGTATAAACTACATTGGCCTTTACTATAGAAATGCATCCCCTATGAATGTGTTTGACCAGTCAGAGGCAGGAAGGTGAAATTCCAAAATTATTTGGGACAATTCCAACCTAGATTCTCCCCTGCCTTTACTGAGGGTGAATTATTTCTGAAAGGAACGGCCATCACCATACACTAGAATAGGGTTTGGGGTGGAGTGTTTGGTTTGGTTTTTTTAATTGTAACTGATTTGGACACTGGCCTCAACAGACAGTGCTGCAATTTCTGGATTTTTCTTCCCTCTTTTATGCAGCAACTTGTCTTTGTTATTCAGACCCGTTTTGTCATTCACCAACAAGATGGTGACATTTCCATCTCTTTCTGCGCATGAATCTTCTCTTTGTCTCCTTGAAAGAATTAGTATTTGTGACATCACAATTACTGCTATTGCACAAGTTGAATCACAAATGTAGCTAGAAATGAGGCTTGAAAGTGCTCTTGGCGAGCTGCGTCCCATGGCTGCAGCTAAACTATTTAGTCCTCCAAGCACAAGAACTTAGACAGGAAGTTCATTCCTATGGTGACTCCTGGTGGGCAGTCAAAGCTGCCATACAGGAAGTGAGCTAGGGTGAGTCTCTTTCTCACTTCCGAAATCTGTCTGGCTTCTAGCACTTGCCTCTCCATTCCTTGACACCACAGCACATGTATCATTCTATCTGCGGCTCATGACTCTTCCTCTTTGGCCTGGATTTGACCAAAATTTGAAGAGTTGAAGTGTTTAAGATGTCAGCCAATTTGTACAGTCCTTATCTCCTGCAGTCTGACTTCATTTCATGCACAGATTGCTAGGGCAATGACTGCCAGTAGAACTGAAGTGTAAACTCAAAGTTACGCCACTGAGTCAGAACTATCTCACTACCTGACCTTCCAGTGGATGCCTTTGAGTCGTGGATTTGGAGAAAAGTCCTGAATATCCCAGGGACTGCCAAAAAAACAAATACATCAAAGAGAAAGTGCAACTGGGATGCTCTTTGGAGACAAGGATGGTAAAACTTTGCCTCCCATAGATTGGGTATGTTGTTAGAAAGGAATAGCCCTTGGAGAAGAACTTGCTGGAAGACCTTCAATGAAATGGACTAAGACAGTGACTGCAACAATGGGCTCAAGCAATCAGAACTGATGAGGGTGGCAAAGGATAGGGTAGGGTTCAGACCTGCTTTTCATGGGGTCACTATGAGTTGTACTCAACCCAAAGGCATCTGACAACAACAATAACAAGAAACCACACAGGAGGAGAAAGTACATTCTTTTCCTATGGAGCTGCTGGCGGCTTCGAACTACTAGAGAAGAATGGCCTTTGGGTTAATAGCATAAATCCTTACATGCAACACCAGAGCTCCCTAATGCGTGCATCAAATATGCTTAGTGTTCAACATAAAATAGCCTAAAGTATGTTACTTTGGGGAAGAGGCTTCATTTTACTGTAAGTAGAGAGGATTTTAGCTCTTGAGAAATGATCACTGGTGTAACTGTGATGCTGTGATCCGAAATGTTCAGCTGACAATTAAAAATTTGCGATGGCAAGAAGGGGCTGGCTAGAACAGAAAGCAACCCAGTTGTGAGGCCAAAATTAAATAGCCTCTGAAGGCATGATTTAGCATATAATAAAAGTCTAAATGAAAAAAAAAGCCCTAAACGCTCCATCTTAGAGAGCTTCGTGTTTGGTGAGAACATCTGGTGTTGGAGAACAGTGCCTCCTTTGGGACATGGAGCCTGACCCCGGGAACACTGCTGGACCTCACCCGATGAATCTCTTCACTTGTATGCTTTCGGGCTATTATAAATTTGTAGATCTAAGTTTGATATGTTGTTGTTGTTGTTATGTGCCGTCGAGTCGCCTGCGACTCATAGCGACCCTATGTACAACAGCCCTAAACTCCGCTCTGTCCTGTGCCAATCGCACTGTCTCTGACACTCCCATCCCAATTATCCCAGTCACTGAATCAATCCACCTCATAGAGGGCCTTCCTCTCCCGCGCCGTCCCTCCACCCTCCCAAGCATGATGTCCCTCTCTAAGGACTGGTCTCTCCTCACAACATGTCCAAAGTATGTTAGACGGAGCCTCAGAATCCTTGCCTCCAAGGAGCCACCCGGTTTAACCCTTTCCAGGACAAATCTGTTTGTTTTCCTAGCAGTCCATGGTATTCTCAGTACTCTTCTCCAGCACCACAGCTCAAAGGCATCAATTCTCCTTCTATCCTCCTTGGTCATTGTCCAACTCTCTGATGCATAACAGGTGATTGCAAAGACCATGGCCTGTATCAGACGCACCTTAGTCTCCAGAGAGACACCACTGCTCTTCAGCACTTTGGAGAGGTCCCTAACAACAGA
This sequence comes from Elephantulus edwardii, assembly GCF_000299155.1. Taxonomy (NCBI): domain Eukaryota; kingdom Metazoa; phylum Chordata; class Mammalia; order Macroscelidea; family Macroscelididae; genus Elephantulus; species Elephantulus edwardii. The sequence continues at coordinate 2,414,243 of NW_006399969.1, forward strand.
CTTTCCCATGGCAAGGTGCCTTTTAATTTCCTGGCTGCTGGTGCCAAGACTGTTGACTATGGAGCCAAGCAAACTAAAGCTGTGTACAATCTCAATCTCTTCACCATCCATCCTGATGCTGCCAATTGGTCCAGTGGTGAGAATCTTTGTCTTCTTGACATTGAGCCTCAATCCATATTGTAGGCTGCAGTCCTTGACACTCTGCAGCAGGCGCTTCAGGTCCTCCTCAGTTTCAGCAAGCTGGGTTGTGTCATCCGCATAACGCAGATTGTTGATAAATCGTCCACCAATCTTGACCCCACATTATTTAAAAATCTACTGTTGTTGAATAAATGCTATCTCATAGCAACATTATAAAACAGATTAGAACTGCCTTAAAGTTTTTCTGGGATTATAATGTTTAAAAAACCAATACTGCTACATTCAAGCATTGGACCACTATACAACCAGGATCAATGAGTATGGTATACTCTGCCAGAATCTGTGAGCCATTTCATCAAATTATCTGAACCCAAACTGGCAAAAGATCAAGTCTGCCTGGGCAGACATGCAAACAGGCTAAGTGAAAAAGAAAAGCCCTGACTCCATACCAAGAGGCAGGTGTGGCACTCCCAAGAGTCGGCTTGCTCCAGGTGACTCCAACCCCAGACACCAGCTAACCACAGTCAGCTGATGGGGTCCTAGGTAAAACTACAACAACTGCCTGAGTCAACTACATTGGCAGGTAAGATGAGGGAAAACATAATGGCTGCAGTTGTTGTTCTCAGCTCTACATTTTGGGCATTTAGAGATTGTTCCAGGGAGCCCTGGTGGCCTAAAGGCAAGAAGCTGTGCTGCAATCCCAAACGCATATGGCTCAAGTCCACCGGCTGCTGGCAGAAGTAGGATGGTCAATCTCCTCACGTGTGATTTACAGCCTCTGAAAACCTGCTGAATGGAAAGGTATCAGTTCTAACATTACAGCACACATGTGAAAGTATATTCATATATTGAAAAACAAGGAACTCACGCACTATTATTCAAAATGTCTTAGAGGACATTATGCTCAGTGAAATATCTCAGGGACAAATACTGCTTAGTGCCACTGTTGTAAAACAGGATTGACATCAGGGTTGAGGGGAGACTGAGAAAGATAGGATAAATAATGTATACTGTATTGAAACAGATGAGGGAGAAAACTGTTTAAAAGGGATATGTGATTAGGTATTATTGTCATGACAGGAGTCCAGAAGAGGGCTGCATAGTGGAGTGGACCTGCGGGGAGGGATCGTAAAACAATGAAAGTATTTTTCTTTTCCAGGAGAAGAGTATACATGGGGGGAGGGGTGTGCAGGGAGAAAATTGTAACAATAGCTGAATGGAAATCCAAAATCTCTGTAAATTTTCAATAAAATTAATAATGAAAAGTTTAAAAAAAGAAAGTATATTATTAAACATATTTTACAGGAGTATGGAACAACAGAGCCTACTGATTTTAAAGTTGGACACAAAACTCCAGAATTATATTACTTAATACAATTAATTATAATCACGTAATATAATTAATATAAGGTAAAAATAAATCATCGACTACAAAAAACCTTATATAATTTCTTCATTTAAAGCAACTAATTTACTATCTTGAGTAAACAAAAGAAAACAGGTCAGTCAGGTCAGATTTCATATTCCTCACTCACACATGAGACCCAAGGAATTTCTCTCTACATTTTTCTCCACACAGATCTTTCTCTGTCTTGAATTTGGTGGTATTCACTAACTAATTCTTCCCTTCTTTTACAATAAGTTTAAGAGAAGATGCTTTTAAAAAATAAAAAGCAGCAATAGGTTTCTGATAATGTAGTATTTTTTGAAAGAGACTTGCTAATGGAAATAAAATAATCAAAGTGTTAGCTGATAGACAATTTAGTTCACAGTTTTAGATTTATGCACTTAAATCCAAGAATCAAGCACTTGTTTTTATTGCATCTTGTTAGAAAAGGGGTAGACTTGACCAACTAAAAGTATATGCCACAGAGCTATCAAATGATGTCATAACTAGGACAAAGGGTAACCATTCAGATCTAACCTGATAAAAAGCTAGTACAGTGTATTATCTCTCTGACTCCCTCTCTTTCCCCCTCTCATTGCCTTTGAATCATAACTATCTCATCGCTAAACCTCCACTGGGTTTCATAAGCTGTAATTGCACAGGAGATTGCCTGTCTTTCTCCTGCAGAGCTACTGGTGGATTCACATCACTAGAGAGGCATGGCCTTTGGGGCTAACAGCACAACTCCCTCAGGGCTAGCGACTGTTCCGCCAGAGTTCTCTAATAAGGTGTGTCATAAAAAAAAAGAAAACCTGGGGGAGGCAACTAAAAATTGAATAGTTAGAAATCTCTACCATAAGAGTTCTCTCATTAGATTACAAGGATGGCAGGGTTTTAGGAATTCCTTCAATCCTTTTTCTAAGAGTCTTGCTTACTATTTTAGAATCTATAGCCTACAAACACTGCGTGTTACACTGTGCTATGAAAATAGGATTAAGTAAACTGGAGATACTGAACAACTTTCAGGAAGGCGACAAAGGAAATAATGAAAGAATTAAGCCACCACAGGAAGTGAGGGAATATGCAGGGACAATGCCAGAAAACAAAAAACGGGAATGGTATATAAAGTCATCTCAGTCTTACATTTCAAAATATGCTAAGTGCTATCAAACACACAGCAACATAGTTTATACATGGTAATGGGTAAGCAAATAATCTGATAGATATTGATTCTCAGATGATTCAAAACAGATGAAACATCCTATTCTTCACTTGGAGTCACTGTTCCTAGAGGCCCTGTAATCCTTACTAAGATCATTACACTCAAGAAGCAGTTATCTGACACTTAAACTAAAGGCAACCAGAAGAAACAAGAAGTTCCAGTTTATCATTTCTTATCCCACCACTCCCGAGGCAGTTTTCTCTACCTACAGCCAAGACTTGAAGGAAAAATTGTCTTTTTTATATTTCACAGTGCATCCCAGTTTCTTGTTCCCAGCATTTCCCAACCCAGTCTTCCTCATTCCAGCTCACATAGAATATAAGTATAAAACAGCACCTGTGGGGCACATAATGTCAGGAGCATCATGTAAATAAATGTAACTGGCCAGTGCACTGCAAACATGTTCAGTACAATAAGCACTGGTTACTGGCCTGAGGACTGTTGAGTAATTGGAATCGGTATTATTTGTTTTTCTAGTTCTAGTTTCCCTACATTCTAACTCCTAGCTCGCTGAATGGACCTTGCTCCTTCAACAAAATGCAAATATGCCTCCACCTAGGGAGGATTGCGACTTATATTTGAAGTATGATTTATTAATTTCTGCATCTCCCACCTCGACTGGGAGACAAGGAAGCAAACTGCCCTGGTGACTGGGAGAGAAACCACACCCTGGGAAGCACCCCCTGTCTCTGGGTAAGTGTGCAATGGGGCATTGCCACAGGCTGAGATATGAGAAAGGCTGCGGTTCCCTCTGCAAACTCAGGCCAGAGCAACAAGCAGAAAAACACCAAGCAAGATAAGACAGAGAGGTGTCTGTCCACATCTCATTGGGCCTAAGCCTAGTTCAGATTGTGGTCAGAGGACTTCCAGGTAGTAAAACCAAGGGGGGAAAACAATCCAAGGTCAGAAAAGGTCAGCTTTGTAAATAACAATTACAATAGGAGGAGGTGATTAAAGGAGCTACTCAGAAACACAAAAACCTCAAAGAAAATATAATCAGAGAAGTTAACAGATGAAAAGATGGTCTAAAGTGCCTGACACCAAAAGCTAAAGGTACGCTCACCAAGGAAACCATCTTGCAAAGCCCTTTCTGGAAGAGCAACTTGATGTTCCACTCACTCACATAACAGTTGGTACTGACTCAAAGCTGACCCCTTGCCAGTGGATTTTCAGAAGGTGCTGCTGTTGTTGATCAGCTGGAGTCAGAAGCGACCCATATAGCTGACCCTCCACCAGCTTTTCAGAGGCACTTAATCGCAGGAGAGGAGAATGCTCATCTTTCTGCCACAGAGCAGAGGTGGATCACAACCATGTGCCTTTGGGATTGGAGTGCAGCTTCTTACCTCCAGGTCACCAGAGATCCCTATTATATAATGTTGTACAGAAAACCTCCGCATTCACTGTCATCGAGTAGGAATCAAGTGAGGTTTTGAAGGCTGTAAATCACATGGGAGGTGATCACTCTACGGTCTGTGGTGGATTTGAACAAACTCTCCACACTATGCCACCATAGTCTGATGCATGTTGTTGTTACAGACTGTCAAGTTAGAACTGACTCATAGCTGACCCTCCAGGTTGCCAGAGGCAGTAAATCATGTGGGAGGAAACTGCACATCTTTCTCCTGCTGAGGAAATGGTAGATTTGAACCATGTGTATTTGAACTGGCAGCACAATTCCTTACAACTAAGCCACCAGAGCTCCCCTGTGACGTATTAGGGTTGGCGAATCAAGATGATTGGCTGTATGAATTATGAGCGTATTTATTACTCTGGTTCACAGTCTGAGAGGATGAAGGCACCTGTACCTTTTCATGCAGAAGTAATCCTAGCCAAGATGGCAGAACAGAGGCAAAAATCATAAGACAACCAAAACTTAGCGTGTCCTTACTGCAGTTATTCTCAATTCTTGCAGTGTAAGAACCTGGCTACTTCTAGATCAATTTCTCAACTTCTGTGTTCCTGACATTTTGGATCAGATCACGCTCAAGGTCAGAGGCTGCCGTTGTGTGTTTAGCGGTAGCCTGGCCTCTAGCGACTGAATTCAGTGGGACTCTTTCATCTACTTCTGACCACCTCACATATCTCTGTTCTAGTGTTGTTAGTTCAATAATTTCCACACTCTGTCAGGTCACCTGTTTTCGGAATGGGAATAAATTATGGATCTCTTCCAGTCAGGTGGCCAGGTGGTTGTCCTCGAGATTTCTTGGCACAGCATTGTGAGAATGTCTAGGGGAGCATCTGTTTGTTGAAATATATCAATCAGTATGCCATCAATTTCTGGGGCCTTGTTTTGCCAATTCCTTCAGAGCAGCTTGAACTTCTTTCGTCATCATAGGTTCTTGATCATATAAAATTCTTCTGTGTCAGCCAATTCTTTTTGGTATAGTGACTCAGTGTCTTCCATCTTCTTTTGATGCTTCCTGGATCATTCAACATTCTGTCCAGAGCATCCTTCAAGATTGCAGCTCAAGTCTTGAAATTGTTCTTTAGCTCCTTGAGCTTAATAAATGCTGAGCAAGTTCATCCCTTTAGATTTTCTAACTCCAGCTTTTTGCACATTTCATTAAAGTACTTTGCTTTGTCGTCCCATGTTGCCCTTTTAAATTTTCTATCCAGGTCCTTAATATCATGATTTCCTCCCTTTGCTTTGGCGTCTCTGAGCTCTAGTGCAATATTCAGAGTTTGACATCCATTTTGGTCTTTGCTTCTTCCTTTTTGAACTGACCTTTTGTGTTCTTCATGGATGATATTCTTGTTATCCTCCCATAGCTTCTCTGGTCTTCACTCATTAGTATCCAATGAATAGTATCCCTGACATAGTCTTTTTTTAAAAAAATTATTATTAATTTCAATGAAAATTTACAGAGACTTTGGATTTCCATTAATTCATTGTTGCACTTTTCTCCCATTCCATCCTTCCCTCCCCGCCCGTACACTCCCCTCTTTGAAAAGTAAAAGAAAAGTGATTTCATTGTTTTAGAATTCCCCCCCCTCCCCCCCCCAGGTCCACTCTACTATGCAGCCTTTTCTCTGGACTCTGACATAATCTTTAAATTCAGGAGGGATAGAATCAAGGTCAAACTCTGGTTCTTGTGGATTTGATTTCATTTTCTTTAACTTCAGTTTGAACTTGCACACAAGTAGTTGATGATCTGACTGGGTTTAGAAGAGGTCCATTAGGGACATTAAGTCAATGTTAGAAGGATCTTGGCTGAAAGCAGGGAATACCAGAGGAATTTCTATCTGTGTTTCATTGACTATGTAAAGGCATTTGACTATGTGGACCACAACAAACTGTGGCTGACTCTGAGAAGAATTGGAATACCAGAACACTTGATTGTGCTTATGTGAAACCTATACTTGGACCAGGAGGCAGATGTCAGAACAGAGCAAGAAAACACTGCATGGCTTAAAATCAGGTAAGGTGTACACCAAGTATGCATCCTATTTCCGTACATTTTCACTGTATTTGCAGAATGAATCAACTGGGAGGCTGGGCTTTAAGGAGAAATGTGGAATCATTACTGGAGGGAGACTTATCAAAAACGTGCGTTATGCAAATGACACAACCTTCCTTCCTGAAACTGAGGAAGACATGAGGTATTTGCTGGAGAAGGTCAAGGACCATAGCCTTCAATATAGATTGAAGCTCAACATCAAGAAGAAAAAGATTCTCACCACTGAGCCAAGTGGAATCATCATGATAGATGGGTGAAAAGATTGAGATTGTTAACAGCTTTAGTTTGCTTTGCTCCTAATCAAAACTCTTGGTACTAGCAGCCAGGAAGTCAAAAGGTGAATTGCATTGGGAAAATCTGCTGTCAGGGACCTCTCTAGTCTCCAGAGTATTAAAGAACAATGATGCAGTCTAAAGACTAAGGTGTGCCTGGTCCAGGCCATGGTCTTTGCAATTACTTGCTCTATCAGAGAGCTGGATAATGACTAGGGATGATAGAAGGAGAATTGATACCTTTGAGTTGTGGTGCTGGAGAACAGTATTGAAAAAAAAAATCACACACACACACACACACACACACCATAGACTGCTAAGACAACAGGTTTGTCCTGGAGAAGGTGAAACCAGGCTGTCCTTGGAGGCAAGGATTCTGAAGGTCTGTCTGACATACCTTGGGCATGTTACAAGGAGGGGCTAGTCCCTGGAGTGGGATATCATGCTTGGAAGGGTGGAGGGACAGGGCAAGAGAGGAAGACCCTCAATGAGATGGATTGATTCAGTGATTTGGGTAATGGGGGATAGTTGTGTCAGAGACAATAAAGTTAGCTCAAGATAGAGCAGGGTCCAGGGCTGTTGTACATTAGGTTGCTATGAGCTGGAGTTGACTCAATGACACATAACAACAACATTGTTAGCAGCAATTGTGTAGATTCTGACTCAAAGCGACCATATGCACAAACAGAATGAAACAAAGTCTGGTCTCATGTACCACTTGATAATTGCTGTGGACACTGTGTCAGTCCATCTCATCAAGTGTCTTGCTCTATTTTAGCTCATCCATGTCTGTCCTGATAACAAATCCAAAGAAACTGAGGAAGTCTCATCATCTTCACTTCTAAGGAGCATCCTGCCTCTACTTTTTTCAAGACATTGGTTTTTCTGAACGTTCATAGTATGTGTAATATATTACACCAACACTGTAATTCAAAGCCATCAATTCCTTTTCAGTCTTCCTTATTCATTGCCCAACTTTTGCATGCATATGAGGCAAGTGAAAATATCCAGCTTGGATCTTAGTCTTCACCTCAGCTCTCAAAATTATATTTGAGATGTTTTGTAGTAGATTTGCCCAACACAGAACACCATCTAAGTTCTTGGCTACTGTTTTGTTTCTATGAGTGTTGATTTTGGATCCAAGTAAAATAAAATCATTTAAAATAAAATCATTGAACTCAATGTTTTCTCTATGATGATGCTGTTCATGGATCCAGTTGTATGAATTTTTGTTTTCCTTTTGTCTGGAAGCAGGAGTGGCATTCACTTCCTAAATAACATGACTCCAGAAACTCTATGAACTTTGATAAATGTCAATGGTGTAGAGGAGCTTCTGGCCTTCTGTTCATATGGTCGCCATGAGTCATGCTTTACTCAAAGGCAAACAACAACAACAATGTTGAGGTATACTACTACTAAATTGTTCATCATTATTTTTTCCCCTTTTTTATTAATTTTAATAGACATTTACAGAGGTTATGGATTTCCATTCATTCATTGCCACATTTTTCACCCCGCCCACCCCTCCCCACCAGTTTGCTCCCCTCTCCAAAAAGAAAAAGAAGAAAAAAAAATTCCTTCATTAGTATACAATTCCCCCATCCCTTCCCCCCCACCCCCAGCCCGAGTACACTTCTCTATGCAACCTTATAAATTGTTCATCATGATTAAGTGATCAAGAACTCTTGGCCTTCTGCAAATAAGGCTATATTGTTGGCACAAACTTTTAAAAACATAATACAAATAACTGTTAGTTTCCTCCGATTCTGCTGCTGTATTCTTCAAATACCCCTTCTTCTTGGACCACCCACTAAACATATCCATTGAATAAATATGTTAAAAAGCTACACATTTATCTTGATTTTAAACATTGCAACATCTCCCTGCAATCCAGGTCTATGTACCGGTTTTGGAACATTACTGTATCCAGTTCGGTGTACAGGTTTTGCATAACCCTAAGTATTCAGAGATTTCAATTTATTGCAATGTTATCAATAAATTTTTACACTCCACACTGTCAAATGTGCAATCAAATACAGGTAATCTTTCTGAAAGTCTCTGCTCTTGGTCAGGATCCAAGTGCCAAGGAAATAAACCTTTATGCATTCCATTTCATTTTTGACAACTTGCAATTTTCTTCAACTCATATTTTGTGCGGTCCACAATCTGATCATTAGTAGATGCTGTTAGTTCTTATTTTGAGTCATGACAAAAACACCAGAAATGAATTTCAGTTTCATGAGTAGAACTGAGAAAGAGAACCTTTTTACTTACGTTTTCCATGTATTTACACAAGTATAACAGAATTTCAAGTGATATCACTGCTGGCTAATTTGCTGACCAAATGATTGGCTAAACAAGCTGAACACACCCTTGTACATTGGCAAGTTCTTCCCTGGCAGGGTAAAACCCTCTGCAGGATCTGGAGAGATGTGCCAATCACACACAAGTAAAACATGAAACGTTATCATCCTTAATGAGATCAACTTACAAATACAAAGATCATTTCCAGAAGTCCATGTTCTCTTCCTATATTTATCCTCTCACTTTCTACGTACCTAGTTTGACTCCTTGGTCTCAGTTTTGTAAGACAGAAGCCTAAACTTTATCCCCCATATAGTCTAACCCAATATTAATAGAAGGGACATAAAAGGCCAAGAATTCACAGAGCAAGACAAGGAGGCTGACTCTGGACTTGCTTGTCATGACCACTACAGTGGGGAAGAAAGGAAGAGAGAAAGGGTAAAGGGGATAGGGGCAGGGAAGGATGAGAGAAAATAAAAAAAAAAATCCCCAACCCTTTTTTTTAAAAAGTCTAACTGTTTAGACTGGACATAAACCTCTCCATTCCCTAGAGACTTGCACTGATTTCTTCACACATTTCACCAGAGGCCTGGCTCCTAACAGCAATCATTCCCACATCTAGTACAAACCTTTCATTTTATAGATGAGGAAACAGAAACTCAAGGAGAGCTAACATTAAATCTCCTGAAGTTCCACAAATGATTATCAGTAAGACAAAGTTTAGGGCCCTAGCTCTTAGTCTTACTGTCTCTTACTTGCTTACTTGATTCCTCCATATTCTTGTTCTCAAATTCAATGAAACCAAAATTCTAGGGGCACACAGGTGTGTGTGTGTGTGTTGTTGTTGTTATGTGCCATCAAGTTACCTGTGACTCAGAGAGACTCTTTGTACAACAGCTATGAAACTTGCCCTGTCCTGAGCCAGTTTCACTGACTCTGACATACCTACCCTCACTGCCCCAGTTACTGTATCAAGTTTTCTCATCCCAGGTCTTCCTCTCCTGCCCTCTTCTCCCACCCTTCTGAGCATGATATCCTTCTCCAAGGACTGGTCCCTTCTGGCCACATGCCCAAAGTATATAAGATTGAGTTTTAAAATTCTAGCCTCTAAGGAGAAACTTGGTTTCACCCTCTCCAAGACAGACCTACTTGTTTTCTTGGCAGTCCATTGTATGTTTAAGACTCTTTTCCAGGACCACAACTCAAAGGCATCAATTCATCTGTCATCCTTTGTCATTGTCCAGCTCTCTGATGTACAGCAAGTAATTGTAAAGACTATGGCCTTGGCCAGGTGCACCTTAGTCTCTAGATTGATATTGTTCCTTCTCAGTATTTTGGGGAGATCGCCGACAGCAGATTTCCCCAGTGCAATATGTCTTTTGATTTCCTGACTGCTGATGCCAAGAGTGTTGCTTGTGGAGCTGAGCAACTTGTAATTGTTAACAACCTCAATCTCTCTCCATCTAGCATGGTGCTGCCAATTGGCCTAGTGGTGAGAAGCTTTGACTTCTTGATGTTAAGCTTCAATTCTTATTAAAGAAGTGGGGTAGGGGCTACAAGTATATAAAATCTAAATAGAAATATAATCCATTCCTGTAAAACATAAGGGGTACTGGCAGTATAGTGTTCATGTGTTAGAAGGCACCAGAAGATCCCTTGGAGGGAGATGGACAATGTCCTTCCATAGAGACTTACAGCCTTCGAAGCACAGTGGACGGTTGCTAGGGGTCAGAAATGACAAGTTGGTAGAGGGCCATCTTACATGTTTGTTTTATTTTGTGTCCAACCATAGATGATTGGAAACCTTAAGTAAACAGGATAATTGTACATATGAATGTAGTGCATTGAATCAGTTTTATCTAGCCTTTCTTTGCCATGGTCTTCTAACTTCCAAAAAATTACTGGATGGGGCCATGAAGATAAAATGTCTAGAAGACTGATTAGGGATTGGTAAATGTTGCTATCCCATTAGGCTTAAAAACAAGCCAATTTCAAAGTGGTAGAGGGGACCTCAGTACCAAGAGAAAGTAACAGGAGCAGAGTGCATCACCTGAATCCTGGTCCCTGTGCCGAGAACATCTTGGATGCACAAGAGTGCTGTAAGACCAGTGATGGAGTGAAGCAGTCACAGAGGAATGGTGCCAGCAGGACAGGTGACAAAATGCAAGATGGAGGCAGGGTTTTCCCAGTCACAGAGGGTGTCAAGACTCATGGAGCTGGAGAGCTGAGTACCATCGGGACAAGGCTTACAGGAAGAGCGAGGTGCCTTTGTAACATGTGACAAAGCAGGGCAGGGGCTGAGAAGCTGCCATGGTCAAATAGCTGTACCATGTGTCATTCCTGATCTTCAACTGCCACTTGCTATTTCTCTGATGCCCAAAACACAGGGTCAGCCAGAGAGTAAGACCCTCAACTAGGTGGAATGACCCAGTGACTACAACAATGGGCATGAGTGTGGGCGGCACAGATTGTGAGGATGACACATGACACGAAAAGGTTCTGATCTGTTGTGTTTGTAGGGCTGCTACGAGTTATAACTGACTCAATGGCACCTAACAACAGCTACTTCTCTAAAAAACCTCATAATCCTGGGTATTGCCTTAGTTCTGAGTGATGAGGATAGCTGGTGTCCTGAGTGAATAAAGGACTGAGAAAGGAAGTTAAAAGTTCATCTCTGCTTCATAGGATTCGACCTTGAGCTGTGGATCTTGGTTCTCCTTCACACTTCTGAAGTTAGCTGTCAAAGCAACTGTTGCACTATTTTCACAATGGGGGTTTGGGGTAAAATGGTAGTCATATCTAATACTGCAGGAACAGAACTCTTTGTTCAATTTTTTGTGCATCTGATTGAACTGCCATTAAGTAGGTTCTGATGCACAGGTACTGTCTACTGGGCTTCTGAGACTGTATGTTGAGAAGGTAGGAAAAGTAAACCATCTTTCTCTCAAGATGCTGCTGGTGGATCAAAACCAAGAGACATTCAGCCTTCACAATAGCAGCATCAACCTAAACTCCTCATGGACTTTTCCACCAGATTTTATTTTTCCTCAAATTTAATGCCTTTGAGTGAGAAGTGACTCACAGCTGACCCTCCACTGCATTTCCAGGGCTGAAAACCCCTCAAGAGGAGATTGTCCATCTTTCTTACACAGCCTCACTGGTGGACAGAACACAGTTTCTAATAATTTCTCTTCTAGAGACCTCTTATCTCCATATTCAAGTCTTAAACTCAGATTCTGGATTCCTGTTAATATTGTTTTTCCTGACCCTTCCTATCTTTAAAGTATAAGGATATGGCCTTTTTCAATAAAAGGACATTGAATTTAAAATACAGAAAGGGCATTTGCTATCCTGCTCAGTTACTAATACAGTTTTCAGTCACTCCATGGACTTCAGATTGCTGCTGGGTGCTGAAACCTTGCCCCGTCCGTCCTCACAATCTCTGCCATGCCCAGCCCATTCTTGTAGTCACTGTGTCAATCCATCCTTTTTAAGGTGGTCTTCTCTTTCAGGAGCCCTGTGTGTTTCCCAGCATGGTGTCTTTGTCAAAGTACTGACAGGCCCCTCCTGACAAAGGAGTGAAGATGAAGTTTCCACATCCTGGCCTCAGAGGAAATTCCTGGCTGCACTTCCCCATGACAGATCTGTGTGTTCCTCTGGCAGTAACCACTTACAAGTAAGGCACAAATGAGCAACACCTAATCATACTTCCAGGTTATTAGGTACCATCAGGTCAGCACTGACTCCTGGCTGGTCCTCCAGCGGGTCTTCAGAGGCTCTAAACAGCAAGGGAAGAGTTTCCTGCTCTTTCTCTCTTCAAACTATTGGTAAATTTGAACAAGCAGAAAGGTTAGCAACACAATTTCCACAGTGGATCTGAACTACAATGTAACTCTTTGGACTCAGCCACCAGGGAGCAGACACAGATAACCGAAGCAGGAGGGATCATCTGAGGCTTCAGAAAGGAATACATGAGAGGTGAATGTGGCACCTCCAGAAGTATATACTGTCCCTTGACTGTCATAGACAAAGAGAGGCAAGAAATGTGCTTAAGGTTTGGAAGCAAAACAGTAAACACTGATTCTGCTTTTCACATCACTAACACATATTATTCATGCATCATAATAGTATCTACTGTACAGAGCAAGGACACTACATGGTTCAAAATCAAGAAGGGATGTATTCTGTCTCCATACCTTTTCAATCTGTATGCAGAACAGATCATCCAAGACGCTGGGCTATATGAAGAGGAATGTGGCATCAGGATTGGTGGAAGAATCATCAACAACCTGCGTTATGCCGATGACACAACCCTGCTTGCTGAAACTGAGGAGGACCTGAAGCGCTTGCTGCAGAAGATCAAGGACTACAGCCTCCTATATGGACTGAATCTCAACGTCAAGAAAACAAAGATTCTAACCACTGGGCCAATTGGCAGCATCAGCATGGATGGTGAAGAGATTGAGATAGTTAACAGTTTTAATTTACTTGGCTCCACAGTCAACACTCTTGGTAACAGCAGCCAGGAAATCAAGAGACGAATTGCATTGGGAAAGTCAGCTGTGAGGGACCTCTCAAGAGTACTGAAGAGCAATGATGTCAGGCTGGAGACTAAGGTGCGCCTGATCTGGGCTATATAGTCTTCGCAATTATGTGCAATGCATCAGAGAGTTGGACAGTGAATAGGGTTGATAGAAAGAGGATTGATGCCTTTGAGCTGTGGTGCTGGAGACGAGTGCTGCATATACCATGGACTGCTAAGAGAACAAACAGGTTTGTCCTGGAGAGGGTGAAACCAGAGTGTTCCCTGGAGTCAAGGATTCTGAAGCTTCATCTGACATATTTTGGGCATGTTGCAAGGAAGGACTGGTCCTTGGAGAGGGACATCATGTTTGGCAGAGTGGAGGGGCGGCGAAGGAGAGGAAGACCTTTGATGAGATGGATCAATTCTGTGACTGGAGAGGTGGAAATAAGTGCGTTTGAGATGGCTAGGTTGGCACAGGATAGAACAGCATTTAGAGCTCTTGTACATAGGGTCACTCGATGGCACATTACAACAACAACAACAAACATAATAGTAACAAGATTATGTTGAAAGAAATGAGGAAAAAATTATAAAAAATAGTGGGACCACTATAGAAAACTGTGACAGTATTTTGCATTTTTACTTCCTAGCTGAACAAACAATTATTTAATACCAGAGAAATTGCTGGAGAAGAAAGATCCAGGATGTTGATTAGCATGATTAAGCTTGAATTAGACATTTTAGAAAAACAGTATTGGATTTTTAAAACCAAATAGACCAACAAAAAGAAAGAAGAAAAATGCGTTTTAAACTGAATTTTACTGTCACAATTCTCAAATAATTAGGCGCAAACACTTAAAATACTGGAGTACTAAACACACAATCACTCTACCATTCTTTATTCATGTATACAAATTTCTATTCTAAAGGGCATTATTCTTCTGGGGTGCAAACCTGTTCAGCTGCAATGCAAGAAAAGGCCTGGGGGGGAGGGTCGCCCATTTGTAATGATTACTGCCAACAAAGTCTTGCCGAGGTGTCTCCTCTGTCACACGGGTCCTCCAAATGGGAAGAGATGCAGAGGCCACAAGTTATTCTTGAAGTGCGGGCTAAGTTGTATTTGGAAACTTTTGACTGTACTTACATTTAGAGTTATGCTTTGCTTCCTTTCAGGAGCTAACATAAGCTAACAAAAATTTTAAAATGGTACCAAATGAGCTCTGATAAGGAGTTGTGCTGCCAGTCCAAAGCCACACAATTCGAATCCACTAGCTACACCACCGGAGAGAGATGGAGTCTTGTGATTTAGAGTCTTTGGAAACCTGATGGAGGGTCAGCTATGAGTTGATTCTGACTCAACTGCACATAGTAACACCACCACTAAGCAAATAAACAACGAAGTAAATGATAAAAATTCATGAAAAATCCAAGTTCGGTTTGTTTTGTTTTTTGACTCACCATTAAAACTGTTACAAGTATTCAGACATCTGTTTTATTATTTGGAGAGCTCTAGTGGCCTCCTCCTGACTGCTGGTCAGGAAATGACTACACTTGGAAAGTTTGCAGTCAGGGACCCTCAAATTACTGAGGAGCAGTGATATCAGTTTAAAGACAAAGGTGCATCTGATTCAGACAGTATTTTCCTGGAGTACCTTTCTCCCCCAGTTCAGAGATTACACATGGGGAATGTGTCCTTGTTTTTGCTTAAGGTGTCCCCAGCACCAAGTACTAACCCATTTGCTGAGTCGATGGTCTAAATTGTTCAAATAAGTTTTGGGTTTGTGGTGGTTTTTCTCCCAAATTGGATTATGAGAATGAAATATAATTGAAAACAGTGTACTGTATGTAAAAGAATAGGCTTTCTTTAGTGAAATATTTCTCATTGTCTTATTCGCCTCATACGTATCTCCCAGACATAAAAGCTACCTTTTATTATGGGCTATTGTAGTAAAACAAGCATGGAAATTTCTTCTTTACATGGATTCCTTACTTTTCTCCTCACAGTAAGCCTGTAGAAAATATCAGAACCTCCATATAAAAAAAAAAAAAAAAAAACAAAAACCACATACAATAAAACCTGTAACTTGGTTAGTGATGTGATGACATGTATTAAATGAATCCAAAGTTTATTTCTATTAATCAACAAGCTCTAGAATTACACTGAGACCCTGGAAGAGAAAAAGGAAAAAACCCAAATCTGTGGTTTTCTGTATTTCCATATATTGTCCATGATGGCAGAGCTATATGTGACATTCACTGCTCAAAGAATGCTTAGAAATGTTTACGAAGACTATCTGAACTAATTGAATGAGCTTTCAAGAATAATGATTAAAACGTAGGTAATAAGAGAAAAAGCCCAAATTTAAAAGGTCTGTAAGTTTTGAAGGATAATAGGAATGCATTTTAAGTGGCTTTAATCTCTTATATGTCCTTTGTCATGCAATTTCCAGGCTATTTTCCCACGTGTAAAACAGCAATAATTATAAGGCTCTTTTAAATTTTAATTGAGTGAATGTATGCAAATAGCTTCTTGTGTTGTTGTTATGTGCCACTGAGTCGCTTGGCTTGCAACTCATTCGACCCTATTGTACAACAGCCGTAAATCCTGCTCTATCCCTTGCCAATCTTATTGTCTTCAACACGCCTATCCCCATTATACCAGTCACGGAATCAATCCATCTCATTGAGGGTCTTCTCTCCTGAGCTGTCCCTCCACCCTCCCAAGCATGACGTCCCTCTCCAGGGATTGATCCTAGCTTGCAACATGTCCAAAGTATGTCAGATGAAGCTTCAGAGTCCTTGCAGCCTGTCTTCACCCTCTCCAGGATAAACTTGTTTGTTCTCCTAGCAGTCCATGATATATTCAATACTCTTCACTAGCACCAAAGCTCAAATGCATCAACTCTCCTTCTATCAACCCTAGTCACTGTCCAACTCTCTGTTGCATAGCAAGTGATTGCAAATACCATGGCCTGTATCAAGAACACCCTAGTCTCTAGAGTGACACCATTGTTCTTCAGTACTCTGGAGAGGTCCCTCACAGCAGACTTTCCCATCTCAATACATCTTTTAACTTCCTGGCTGCTGGTGCCAAGAGTGTTGACTGTGGAGCCAAGTAAACTAAAGCTGTCAACAATCTCAATCTCTTCACCATCCACCCTGATGCTGCCAATTGGCCCAGTGGTAAGAATCTTTGTTTTCTTGATGTTGGGCTTCAATCCATATTGAAGGCTGCAGTCCTTGACCCTCTGCACCAAGCACTTCAGGTCCCTCTCAGTTTCAGCAAGCAGAGTTGTGTCATCTGCCTAACACAGATTGTTGATGATTCTTCCTCCAGTCCTGATGTCACACTTCTCATACAGCCCAGCCTCCTGGATAATCTGTTCTGAATATAGATTGAAAAGATATGGAGATGGGACACATCCTTGACGCACACCCCTCCCAATTTTGAACCATGCAGTGATTCCTTGCTCTGTTCTGATGACGAAAAAAAAAATCCTCACCAGTGCACTTATAGGCAACATCATGTTAGATGGAGAAAAGACTGAAGCTGTCAACAACTTAATTTTACTTGGATCCACAATCAACACCCATGGTTACAACAGTTAAGAAATCAAAAGATGTGTTGCATTAGGGAAATCTTCTGTCAAGGACCTCTCCAGAGGACTAAAGAGCAATGATGTCAGTTTAAAGAATAAGGTAAACCTGATTCAAGTCATGGTATATTTAACTGCTTCCTATGCATGTGAAAGTTGGACAAGGTATACAGATGACTGAATATACACCATGGAGTGTAAAAATAACAAGCTTGTGTTGATCTAAATGTAATCAGTGTTCCTAAGAGGCAAAAAATGTGAAATTTCACCTCACTTACTTTAGACATATTTTCAGAAGTAAGCAATTAGAGGGACATCATGCTGGGAAAGGTAGACAAAATACAGAAAGACCCTCAAGGAAATGGATTGACATACTGACCACCATAAAGGACTTGAGCAGGTCAGACATCATGAAGATGTCACAAGACAGGTAAGGTTCTGATCTGCTGTTCATCACTATGAATCGTAGTCGAAAGGACGGCATTTCACAACAACAATTTGGATTAAAATCATTATTACTGCTTTCCTCAGATACAATAAATCACTTGTAGTGGACTACTGTTGTTTGTTTTTATGTGCCGTCGAGTTATCTGTGATTCATAGTGACCCTGTGTACAATAGCCCTATCCTGTGCCAATCTCACCATCTCCAACACACCTACCCCCATTACCCCAGTCACTGACTCAATCCATCTCATTGAGGGTCTTCCTGTCCTGCGCTGTCCCTCTCCAAGGACTGATCCCTCCTTGCAACATGTCCAAAGTATGTCAGACGAAGCTTTAGAAATCTTGCCTCCAAGGAGCAGCCCAGCTTCACCCCCACCAGGATAAACCTGTTCCTTTTCCTAGCAGTCTATGGTATATTCAATACTCTTGTCCAACACCACAGCTCAAAGGCATCAATTCTCCTTCTATCATCTCTAGTCATTGTTCAGCTCTCTGATGCATAGCAAGTGATTGCAAAGACCATGGCATGTATCAGATGCATCTTAGTCTCCAGACTGACCTCATTGCACTTAAAGCAAGGAGTACCAGAAGAATGTCTATTTTTGTTTCATTGATTACACAAAGGCTGTGTGGATCATAGCAAACTGTGGCTGACTCTGAGAAAAATGGGAATCCCAGAACACTTGATTGTGCTAATGCGAAACCTATACTTGGACCAGAAGGCAGCTGTCAGAACAGTGCAGGGAAACACTGCATGGTTCAAAATTGGGAAGGGTGTATGAAAGGGCTGCATTCTGTCTCCATGTCTTTTCAATCTTTATGCAGATTACCTGGGAGTCTGGGCTCTACAAGGAGAAATGCGGCATCAAGATTGGAGGAAGAATCATCAACAATCAGCCTTATGCAGATGACACAACCCTGCTGGCTGAAACTGAAGAGGATCTGAAGCACTTGTTGTGAAAGGTCAGGGATTGCAGTCTTCAGTATGGGTTGAGGCTCAATATCAAGAAAATAAAGATTTTCACCACTGGGTCGATTGCCAGCATCATAATGGATGGTGTAGAGATTGAGACTGTTCAGTTTTGGTTTGCTTGGCTCCACACTCTTGGCACTAGCAGCCAGGAGATTAAAAGACGGATTGCGATGGGAAAGTCTGCGGTTCGAGTGGACTACTACAAAACTTAAAATATGTAAAAGTGAGAGTTAGAAATTGTATTAAGGAGCAAAGTGTGAGAATAGGCAAGTGTTGACAAGCTTCAGCTGATCTTCCTTGCGAAATCTCAGCTAACGACGGGACTCAAGGGAAGCCACATTTCTTCACTCTCAAAACCCAAATCAGTCTCATCCTTCCTCCAAGATTCGCTCATCCATCCATCCATCCATCCATCCATCCATCCATCCATTTTCTTCCTATACAGCCGCGCTGGGAGGTAAATTCAGGTGTCAAAAGAAGAACCTGGCCAGCTGCAGCTCATAGCACCTAGGTATCAGGAGCAGCAACTCACCCCGGAGACTCCGTTGATATTGGCCTAGAATCTCCTCTAGGGCAGAGTTCCCCGGGGAGCTCGCCATGCAGGGACTCTGGAGGCAGAGATGGGCACTATGAGGACACGTGTCCAGAGAGCTCTACTCAGGGAACAAGGGGCCTCGCGCCTGCGGAGGGCTGGCCAGCTTCCCACCGCCGCTGTCGCAAAGCCTAGAACCCGGAATGGAGCTCCCGGGGCTCTTCATAATCGCGGGCCTTTGCGATGCACGACGGGAGTGGTAGTCTGGGGGCTCGGCACCTCCCGCATTAGGAAGATCAGTACCCTTCCTGTTATACTACAACTTCCAGAAGGCACCGAGATCCAGGAACCGCCCAGGCGGTTTGGTTGCTAGAGTCTGTTGCCAAGAAACAGCGTGGAGGCCTAGTCCTTTTCCTCTAGCTCCGCCTTCCCTCTGGACCGCCCAACTGACAGCCGACGCCGGCTGAAGGCCTTTGGTCTTCGAGATGTGTTAGCACATAGTTGTTCCTTGAAGCTTATGAAAGGCTCAGAAGACAAGTTCAGGATCTGGTTTCATCAGCAAAATGTGTCACAATGGACCATTAAGTTCTCAAGAAAAAGAAGCGCCAAATCCTCCCACCACTCTAGCCTGGTCAAAGTGAGAAGGCAGCTACACCACAAATCCTAGCATGCCGGTCGACCTGATCTCACGTGGGCGTTGGCGCACTGCCCCTTGGGAATTGTAGTCCGTGCCAGCTGCGGTGTCGCGAATGCCAGGGTCCGCTTCATTGTTCCAGGGGTCCTGGGACACGCCTGCGCAGTGGGCGCTTGAGCCAGCGTGTGAGTGAGCCGCTCGGCACGGCCCCTTTTCATTGTCTGTGCTGGCGCCTGCGTACTAGGCAGCTTGCCGGGACCGGCCGGAGGAGGGGAGAGGGCTCGGCTCCTCGCCCTTTGCCGAGGCGCCTGCGCACTGGGTGGCCGCTCTCTGCCGTTACCGCTATGTGTAGGGCTTGTGTGGAATAACGTTATTGCCCGGCGGAGCCGAGGGGGCCTAGAGCTCGGCCGCGGCGGCGAAGACGGTGACGGGGAGGAGGGAGGACGGAGGACCAGAGACTTCGGGGACGCGACGCGCCCCGCCTCACCCGCCCAGTCCCTCTGTCCACTGTGAGGGGGTAAGTGATGCGCGCGGCGGCTCGGGGTGATGTCGCCGCCGCCGCTCCCACCTCCGCCGCCGCGGCTTTTTTCTATCCTCTGGCTTTGGTGTGCTGAAGGGAGTGGGAGTGCGGGTCCCAGAGGCCATTGGGGCACTGCCCGGGGGCCCGCCGCCGCCCCCACCCACCGGGGCCGCCCCTCCCCTCCCCCAC
>NW_006399969.1:2434726-2456586 GCF_000299155.1 Elephantulus edwardii
CAGGGGAGGAGATGAGAGGCGCGGGGTCGCGCACCACGCCGGGGATGTCACCCGGCGGGGTGCCCCGGGGGAAGGGACGCTGGTTTCCTGAGGGCGGCATTGTCCGGAGGTTCTGCTGCGGGCTTCCTGGGGCGCCGGGCGATTCCTGCATGTGGGGAGCCCCTTCCCCCCTAAAACGGAACAGCCCTCCGATAAGTCGGAAAGAAGTATACTCGGAGCAGTGGAATCTTTAATTAGGGTATTTAATAGAGTTTGATTTATTTGAAATAGATAAGATCTCGAATAATCAAGCTTCATGCTTGGTGGCGTGCACACCCAGCCTGGGTGATCAATAAGAAAGAACTAGGGGAAGGGCCTGCCACTAAAGCTGCAAGCGAGCAGAGACATGAACCAGTACCATTGTTTTCTCATTAGGTGGATAATGCGTTCGTATTCCCAAGGGGATAGATTAGGATGCAGTCTTCCGTTGTAATTTTTTTTTTTTTTAATAATAGTCAAAATTTGCCCAATTGGGACGAAACTAGCAAAGCAGATGGTTTGTGATTTGGGGGGCGGATGGGAAGATTTAAGATGATTTGATCGTTAAACTTAAAGCGTTTGCTGGTTTGCTGGCGTTTCTGTTTAAATAAAACAGGCAGAAGAGAGGATGATGCAGGATAGGGAGGGGCACGTGGAGGAAAAATGCAAGATTGTAGCAGAGTTACGTTGTGAATAGTGTATCCGAATAGTCACAGATGTAATCCAAGTTGGTCACACTTCAAAGATTTAGAACTTCAGCTTTGGAAGTATTGATGAGTAGGAAGTTATAGTTAGTTATTTTGTATTTTTCTGCTATTGCTTATTCACCAGAACGGCTGTTAGTTCTTCTAATCTTTGTAGACACTGTAGAGTTTTAGTGTTTTAAAACTTGGGCGTGTAAGTGCACTTGAGACACTGAAACTTGGAAAGTTGACTGACTTGTCCCCAAGCCAAAGTGAATGGAAGGCAGAGCCAAAAAAAAAACACCATGACTGTTCTGCAAAATAAATATCCTTTTTGTGTGTGTCTCCTGCTGTGTTGACCTTACCCAGATTGATTGAGTCTTCTGCAACCTCTGGTCACATAGTGAGGAGAGAGTTGCACCACCAACCCACAGTTGAGCAGTTTGAACCCCTGCTTCACTGGAGGAAGATGGGGTCTCCTCTACCCCTAGAAGGGTCAGTGATGAGTCAGTTCCAGTTTAATGGATTGAGTTTGAGTGAAAATTTAGGGATACCTTCTTTTACATAGGAACTCTGGTGCTTATTCCATAGGGAGTTGCACTGCTAAACTAAAGGCATTTCTGGCATTTCCAGTCCACAGCAGCTCATTGGTATAAAGATGAGCAGCCCTCTTCCCTGCAAATTACTCCCTCTGAAATCCAGCAGAACATAACTTCGGCAATGACTCAATGACAGTGACTTGGAGTGTCTACTGCATGTCTGGTCTTTTTAAGAGTCTATTTGTGTTCATCTAGTCCTTTTTCCTTGTGATGTCGTCAGTTATTTCTTAAATACCTTAAAGACAAACTATTGCAAAGAATAACAATATTTTAATATTATTTAATGTTATTTGGTAGGATTTTACTGTGTGTGAACTATTTTTTAAAAACTGGTAGATAACGAAAATTTATGAAATATATCTATGATATATAGGTTAAAGTATTTTATACTATACATCCTTTTGATTAGTCCATGTTGGACTTTCTCAAAATTAATTTTATGCTTTTTGTTGGTTTGAATTTTCTGTTAATGCTATGAATTTTGTCTTAGAATTTTTATTCTTTATTTCCACATCACATTTTAATAAACCTTTTCTTTAGGCTATGTTGTTGTTGTTGTTATGTGACGTTGAGTCGCTTGCGACTCATAGCGACCCTATGTACCACAGCCCTAAACTCTGCTCTGTCCTGTGCCAATCACACTGCCTCTGACACACCTATCCCGATTACCCCAGTCACTGAATCAATCCACCTCATAGAGGGCTAGCCCCCTCCTGCGCTGTCCCTCCACCCTAGCAAGCATGATGTCCCTCCTCAAGGACTGCTCCCTCCTTACAACATGTCCAAAGTATGTCAGACGAAGCCCCAGAATCCTTGCCTCCAAGGAGCAGCCTGGTTTAACCGTCTCCAGGATGAATCTGTTTGTTTTCTTGGCAGTCCAGGGTACATTCAGTACTCTTCTCCAGCACCACAGCTCAGAGGCATCAATTCTCCTTCTATCCTCCCTAGTCATTGTCCAACTCTGCGATGCATAACAAGTGATACAGCAAAGGTCATGGCCTGTATCAGACGCACCTTAGTCTCCAGAGAGACACCATTGCTCTTCAGTACCCTGCAGAGGTCCCTAACAGCAGACTTGCCCATCGCAATACGTTTTTTCATTTCCTGGCTGCTGGTGCCAAGAGTGTTGACCATGGAGCCAAGCAAACGAAATTTGTTAACAATCTCAATCTCTTCACCATCCATCCTGATTGATACTTAATTTCATTTTATTAAAATGTATTGCTACGGGCCATCAAACAACCCTAACAACAGATCTGAACCTTACCCAGTCCAGCTCCATCCCCACAATCTCTGCCATGCTCAAGCTCTTACTGCAGTCAAGGTGTTAGTTCATCTCCTGAGGATCTTCCTCGCTTTTACTGACCCTCTGTCTTCCCAGCATACTGTCATTTTCCAAGAACTGGTCTCTTCTAACAGGAGTTCTGGCCTCTAAAGAGCACCCCAGTTACTCTTCTCCAAGAGAAATTGATTCTTTTGGCAGTTCATGCAATATTCTGTACTCTTCAACAGCAACATAGTAATACAAAGGCATCATTTCTTTTGTGGTCTTCCCTGTTCATTATCCAACTTTCAGATACATATTAAACAATTTAAATTGACTTGGTTCATGTGCACCTTGGTCTTTAAGCTGAAATCTGTATTTTGTTTGGTTTTGTTTTACCAATAGAAGAGAGCATTGGATTTCTTGACTGCAGTTACTATGGATGTTGATTATGGATCAAAGTAAAATGAAATCCTTGATAACTTCAATCTTTTCTCCGTCTATCAGGATGTTGCCTATTGATCTAGTAGTGAGGAATTTTGTTTTCTTGATGCTGAGATTTAACCCATATTTTGGGTTATATAATCTTTGATCTTCAGAAAGGTCTTCATCTCCTCTTCACTTTCTGTAAGCAAGGTTGTATCTTCCAAAACCAGCTTATATTTTTGGCAGTTCCATGCAGATGTACCATTCTAGCTGTTTTTGAATAATCTTCAAGATTTTATTTGCACATAAGATTAATATTAGGGAGCTCTGGTGGCCTAGTGGCAAGAAGCTGCACTGCAATCCCGAAGACATGCGATTTGAGGCCACCAGCTGCTCCACTGGAGAAAAATGGACAGTCTCCTCCTATGCGATTAACTGCCTCTGAAATCCTGCTGGAGAGTTTTCTATAGGTCAGTTCTGACACGATGGTAAACAACACAACAAGATTAATATGGTTTGATCATTTCTGCACTTTGTAGAATTAGCCCCCCCCCTTTTTTTTTAAATGAGAACAAATATGGATTTCTTCCTTTTACTTGGCCAGGTAGCTGTCTTCCAAATTTCTTGGCATAGACTAGTGAGCCCTAGGGCTGCATCTGTTTGTTGAAAAATGTCAGTTGGTATTCTATCAGTTCCTAGGGCCTTATTCTTTGCTAGTGCCTTCAGTGCTGCTTAGACTTCTTTCAGTACTATTGGTTCTTGATCTTTTGTTACTTCCTGAAAAGAATTGACGACTTCATTTTGGTACAGTGACTCTGTATATTAATTCCATAGTTTCTTGATGCTTCCTACACCATTCAAAACTTTGCCCACAGAGTCCTTCCGTATTACAGGTGGAGATTTGAGTTTGTTCTTTAGTTGTTTCAGCTTGAGAAATGCTGACTCTAGTCTTCCTTTTTGCGTTTCTAACTCTAGTTCTTTGCACATTTCATTATAATGCTTTGCTTTGCCTTCTTGTACTGCCCTTTGGAATATTCTGTTCAACTCTCTTACTTCAGCATTTCTTCCCTTTGTTTGGCTTCTTTATGTCTGTTGAAAATTTTAGAGTGTCTTCTGTCATCCATTTTTTTTCTTTCTTCCCTGTCTTTATAATGACCTTTTACTTTCTTCATTGATGATGTCCTTAGTGCCAACCCACAACTTAAGCATTCAGTGTATCAAATCTACTTTAAAAAATAACCCATAATTACAAAAACAAAAACAAGCCCATAATTAAAGTCAGTATATGGAATTATACTAACTTGGACTTTTAGTATGTTTCACTGATAAATTTCATGGTGTTTAAGGATATTTTATATAATCCAGTCCAGGCTGCACAACAGCAGAGGCCTGAGATGTTGACATATAGGCTTTAGGACCCAGCACTGGTCAACCTTGGATAGGGAGGTTGGAGGCCACCTGCACACTGACCACCTGCCCTCCCTCCTGCTGGTGACCATCCCTGTCTTCGTCTGCAACTTTTGGAGCTTCTCCCTGTGGCCAGGCCTGGAGGAGCACTGAGGTGACCTTTGAAGGGAGGCCTTGAGAAGAATCATGGTCTTTTGTCTTCTTCTCTTGATGGACTTGCACAAGAAATAGCTAGATCAGAAAGAGGTTAACAGCAGCCAGCTGTGAGCTAGCCATCTCTGGGGAAGAGAAGAGAGGATACTAAGGTTAAACATGTAGAGCACCATATTGTATCAGAAAGCAGTTACGTATCATTTAAAGGAACAACATGCAGAGCTTTGTCAGGAGTTTCTTTAATAGAAGGCTCAATTTCAGGAATGGAAAGAACAATACCTTGTACAAAAGTTAGACTTGTAAAAAAAAAAACAAACCCATTAGATTTTTCAGTGTGTACAATAAATCAAGACATGAGCATAGCATGCAAATTTTTTAATAATCAAGAAATATAAAAATATGAAAATCAAGAGACCCACAAGATTCCATCAAGACATGAGACTAAATAATGTTTAAGAGATAATGAAAGTAGCCAAGAACTCTTTCATCAAGGACCTGCCAACGTGGGCCACATTCACATCCAAACTGTGAAGAAGGTGGCAGGGTCATTATGGACAAATAGTAGACGAGACTGAGTAATGACTTCCACATGAACAAGTGTGTGTTTGAGGAGATCACCATTATTGCCTGCCAGAAGCTCCAGAACAAGATAGCAGGCTGTGTCAGACATCTGATGAAGCAGATTCAGAGAGGGCTTGTGAGAGGCATCTCCATTAAGCTGCAGAAGGAGGAGATAGAAAGGAGAGATAATTATGCACTAGAGGTTTCAGCTCTGGATCAGGAGATCATTGAAGTAGATCCCGATACTAAGGAAATACTGAAGCTCTTGGACTTTGGCAGCCTGTCCAAACTGCAGGTCACTCAGCCCACAGTTCGGATGAATTTCAAAACACTATGTGGCACCGTTTAAGTCTTGTCTGCTCTGCTGTAATATTTTCAATAAAGTTGGACACACACACACACACACACACACACACACACACACAAAGTAGCTGAGACAGCTGCAGATAAGAATGAAGAACTCTCAGTCAACTAGCATGCCTCGAATGGAGAAGAGGGGTCATTGCAAAGTTAAAGATCCTCTGGCTTCTTTAAGAAGCCCCCTTTCCAGTTTCTCAATGTGAAAATAATCAATCTCCTACCTTCCAGCTGAATAGCAACTCAAATACAACTCTAGATACACATATTAACCAAAATGGAGACCCTGAAAATTATCTTTGAGCCTTTTCTGCCTTAAATCTAGCCTCAAATTTGGAGACTAAACCTAGATGCCAAAGAGATAAACCAGACTACTTAATAAAATGATGAACAACAAGAACTTCATATAGGTCTATGAAAAGCATCATTTCGGTGATGTCCTTTAAGTCTTAAAGGAAAATCCAGAAAATCTAATAGTACTATAAAATGGAACCATTTCTACTTGCTTTTTTACTTTTGTTGTAAAGATTTATTGACATAAATGAAAGCATTAATGGTGCAAGGTACCCATGTGCTTGAACATTTTCATATTATCAAAGCAGAGACTTTTTGTTACGGTAGAGTTGTGCTAGAACTTAAGTAAACAAAGCAAAAATCTTTGCTTTTAAAGCAAACTCATGCATATTTTTTGGGAGCTTTAGTGGTCTAGTGGGTAGTGAGTTGTGCTGCCAATCCAAAGGGAGGTTTTTGGAATCCACCCGCTGAAGAAAGCAAGAGAGATGGGCAGTCAATTTCCATGAGATTTACAGCCCCTGAAAACCACCTGGAGGGTCAGCTAAGAGTTGGTTCTGATTTGACAGCATTTAACAGCAGCAGCAATGCATATTTTAAATGTTAATGAGCCAGAAACTTCAGAAATATGGAAATACGGCGTTGGGGGGCATTATGGCTGTAGTAATTTGCTTTGTTGACCGTGAGAACAGTCAGTCAGCCAATACCTTTTTAAAAATTTATTATTCTTTTTGTGTGTACCGCCAAACTGGATCTGACTGGTACAGCAGGAGATTACCCCTCCTTCTCCAGCAGAGCATCTGTTGGATTTGAACCACGTACCTCTGGGATTGCAGTGCAGCTTCTTGCCACAAGGCCACCTGAGCTCCCTCAGCCAAAACCTTTTTATATATTAGTATAAAATTCATATACAGTTCTCCTTAATCCAGTGAGCTTTTCTTTTGTATCTTCCCTTCATTTTATGTGTTTGGGGGTTATTCATAAAAAAGAGGGAAAGGGGGTATGGAAGCTAGACACTGAACAGCATTGTCTTCCCCTGCCCCGTAAATGAGACAGGCAGTGTATAGGTGGCTGTCATTTTGAACCATAGAATATTAGAATTGGAGGGGACTTAGAATCTGTTATTCTGAACTCTAGAATGTTAGAATTGGAGGGGTCATAGACTAGCCCTTCAAGCTTACTGCTCCATAAATACTCCTTTGGTGAAACCCCTTGCTGGCAAGTTGATGAGGACTTCTGGTGGCCCCAGGACAGAAAGACAGCACCATGTGGTTTTCAGAGCTACTTCCCTCCCCTCCCCCAGGTTGTTTGGAATGTCAGTCTACTGATTTCTCCATGTAATATCATTGACATTACATTCTTTGAGTACTGCAACCACTCTCACATTTTTCCCGGAGTTTTCCTCTCTTCCTGACAACGAGTCACTGCCTGCCTTTTTCCTGCCTAATCTTTCTAGCTGTTGTTGTTGTTGTTATGTGCTGTTGAGTTGCTTGCGACCCATAGCGATCCTGTGTACAACAGCCCTAAACTCTGCTCTGTCCTGTGCCAATCACACTGTCACTGACACTCCCATCCCAATTATCCCTGTCACTGAATCAATCCACCTCATAGAGGGCCTTCCTCTCCTGCGCTGTCCCTCCACCCTCCCAAGCATGATATCCTTCTCCAAGGACTGGTCTCTCCTCACAACATGTCCAAAGTATGTTAGAGCCTCAGAATCCTTGCCTCCAAGGAGCCACCCGGTTTAACCCTCTCCAGGACAAATCTGTTTGTTTTCCTAGCAGTCCATGGTATTCTCAATACTCTTCTCCAGCACCACAGCTCAAAGGCATCAATTCTCCTTCTATCCAACTTGGTCATTGTCCAACTCTCTGATGCATAACAAGTGATTGTGAAGACCATGGCCTGTATCAGATGCACCTTAGTCTCCAGAGAGACACCATTGCTCTTCAGTACTTTGGAGAGGTCCCTAACAGCAGACTTTCCCATGGCAATGCGCCTTTTAATTTCCTGGCTGCTGGTGCCAAGACTGTTGACTGTGGGGCCAAGCAAACTAAAGCTGTGTACAATCTCACTCTCTCAGTCATCCATCCTGATGCTGCCAATTAGTCCAGTGGTGAGAATCTTTGTCTTCTTGACATTGAGCCTCAATCCATATTGTAGGCTGCAGTCCTTGACACTCTGCAGCAGGCGCTTCAGGTCCTCTCCAGTTTCAGCAAGCAGGGTTGTGTCATCCACATAATGCAGGTTGTTGATAAATCGTCCACCATTCTTGACCTCACATTTCTCCTCATAGAGCCCAGCCTCCCGGATAATCTGTTCTGCATATAGGTTGAAAAGGTATGGAGATAGGATGCATGCCTGGCATATGCCCTTCCCAATTTTGAACCATGCAGTGTTCCCTTGCTCTGTTCTGACGACTGCCTCCTGGTCCAAGTATAAGTTTCTCATTAGAACGATCAAGTGTTCTGGGATTCCCATTCTTCTTGGAGTCAGCCATAGTTTGTTATGATCTACACAGTCAAATGCCTTTGCATAGTCAATGAAACACAGATAGACATTCCTCTGGTATTCCCTGCTTTCAGCCAAGATCTATCTAACATCAGCTACAATAACCCTAGTACCACAACCCCTTCTAAACCCAGCCTGGACTTCTGGTAGTTCTCTGTTGATGTGCTGTTCCAGCCATTTTGGCTAATCTTCAGTAAAATCTTGCTTGCATGTGAAATCAGTGAGATTGTTCTGTAGTTTCCACATTCTGTTGGGTCACCTTTCTTTGGGATAGGAACAAATATAGATCTCTTCCAGTCAGTTGGCCAAGTGGTTGTTCTCCAGATTTCTTGGCACAACTTGGTGAGCACACCCAGGGCAGCATCTGTTAGCTGAAATATGTCAATTGGTATACCATCTATTCCTGGAGCCTTATTTTTTGCCATTTCCTTCAAAGCAGCCTGAACTTCTTCTTTCATCACCATAGGCTCTTGCTCATATGTTGTTTCATGAAATTCTTCTGTGTCTTTCTAGCTGTAGCCATTTTAATCTCATTGCTCATATGTTGTTTCATGAAATTCTTCTGTGTCTTTCTAGCTGTAGCCATTTAAATCTCATACAGATAGTGGTTAAAGAGCACAGGGCTCAAAACAAGGCTTTTTTTTACTAGTTGAGCTAAACTATTGTTAACTGTAAAGAACACTACCATCCATTTCTTCTGGTCTCATGGCAAAGGAGGCATGTATTCATAGAGGCAGTTAGTTACACATTCTGTGTCCTCCTCATGCCTTTGATTCCTTCCTCTGTGACTCCAGGGGAGTACAGACACAGGCTGCTACATCTCTCCTGGGGTGGACCTTTCTGCCCATCTTTTCCTTAGAAATATGATGCTTACCTGATGCACCACCAAGGCATTCAAGGAGTGTATGGGAATCCATTTAGCTTTCAGAAGTAAAATAAAGCTTACATAAATTGAGCTACTAAATTCTTCTGTAAATTACATGTTAACACTTACAGATGTGTTGGTTGTTTCCTTTACCATTGCCGTCCAGGTCCACTTGATCCAGTCAGGTTTGCAGGTACATTGCTTTTTGTTCTGCTCCAGTTTCCATATTTACTTTTGTGTTGTAGTCTGTATGCAGAGTGTAGAGAACTGTATCACTTTCTCTGTACATGCACTTGTCTTACAATTCAGAATTGTGGTACCTATTTGGTAGTTGTGCCTTTCCAATTCTAGACACAACAACAACAAAAAAGAGAGAAATGTTCCTTTTCTTTTGAAATGGTCTTTATGCAAGTCTAGAGATTATTCTTTAGTTTGAAATTCTGTATTACTACTTCTATAATGTTAAAATGGCCTTTCTTTTTAAAATTGGTAATATAGTAAGTGGTGAATTTTTCTGTTACTGGTTTTAGAATTCTGTTAGTCAATACTAAATTGACTGCAAAATCATTTGACACTGTGGATCACAGAATGGAAATCCCAGGACACTTGATTTTCAAATTTTCATTGGTTAATTAAATATACATGTTGTTTTTGTTGTTGTTAAGTGCCATCAAGTCACCTGCGAATCAGAGTGATCCTATGTACAACAGCTCTGAACCTTTCTCTATCCTGAGGCAACCTTATTGTCTCTGACACACCTAACACCATTACCCAAGTCACTGAGTCAATCAGGTTCTTCCTCTCTTCCCTTGCAGTGTCCCTCCACCCTCCCAAGCATGATGTCTGGTCTCTCCTTGCAACATGCTCAAAGTATGTCAGACAGAGCTTCAGAATCCTTGACTCCAAGGAGCAGCCTGGTTTCACCCTCTTCTGGGCAAACCTGTTTGGTCTCCTAGCAGTTCATTATGTTCAGTACTCTTCTCTAGCATCACAGCTCAAAGGCATCACTTCTCCTTATATCATTGTAAAGAAAAATAAAGGAAGGAAGTGATGAAGGACTACTGTTTTTACATTCCTTTTTAAACAGTCACTATTCTGGTTCTATAGTCCTCAGAGACTTGCCCTGCTAATCAAAAAGCAACATCTCTCTTACAAGTGGAATCTGCCAGTGGTTTCTGAGGCAAAAGATGGACAATTTCGAAACTTCATGTACTGTGCAGCCTTTGAAGCCCAAGGGAGGGATGGATGTGAGTTGATTCAGACTCAATGGCAATGAGTTTTTTGAGTATTCACATGGTTTTTAAAAAAATTCAAATAACGTTCTTAAATAATGACACGTCCTCCCATCCTTGTTCTTATTAGCTAACTTAGCATTTCCCTCCACTGAATGCCCATGTTGGTTATTCCTTGTGTGCATCTAGCAATTTGTTTATTTCAATTCAAGCAAATATAAATTTATATTCTTACATTACCTCTTTTTGTACAAAAATTACAGACTTTATAGCCATTTTGCACTTTCAGAGCTACTATTTTAGGGAGAAGTCAGGGAAGGCCCCTCTCTGAGAGGATAAAATATAGCAGAGACTTGCTTTAGGTGGGGAAACTAGCCATCTCTCTATCTAATTGGAAAACATTTTAACTAGGTGTGAAGGTGTTGAGGCAGAAAGGGGCCAATGAATTCAAGGGACAACAAAGAAACTACGGAGACTAGAGGTGAATGAGCAAGGGAAAGAATAGGAAGAAAAAGAAGTAGGCTAAATGTTTGGGTTTCAGTGTAAGCACCGTAAGAGTTAGCTATAAGGTTTTGAGTGGGGGGAGTTCAAAAAGGACTAGGTTATATTTTAAAAAGATCACTGCTGTGATTGTTAGTGTTGATTGTGGATCCAAGTAAGATGAAATTGTTGTTAGTTTCAGTCTTTTCTCCATCTATGATGTGTTGCCTTTCAGTCCAGTGGTGAGGATTTTTGTTTTCTTGACATTGAGATGTAATCCATGTTGAAGGCTACAAGTCTTTGGTCTTCTGCAGCAAGCACATCTTCCTCACTTTTAATAAGCAAAGTCTATACTGCTATAATTTTTTTCTTATAACCATAGAGTTATATATAGTATTCTCTGTTTTCACTTTCTAAGTCATTTGAGACATACTTGTCATTTTCACTGACTTTGGATGGTTTTTTCCCTTTCATTTGAGTCTCCCACCCCCCAGTCCAAAGAGCTGTGGATGTCTCTCTGTGTGTAGATTATTGTTCTTCTAGGTGTTTTCGCTTATACTTTAACATGAAAATTTTAAAGTACACAGAGACTGAAAGTGACCACTTACACTTACCACTTAAAATCTACCGTTAACGTTAAACTCTAGCCATCGATCTCTTCATCCACCCATCTTATATTTGGGGTGGATTTTAAGGTAAAATGTAAGAGTCAGTATTTGTGTGTGTGCAGAGTGCTCTTAAAGCGTTGGTGTTAAACATGTTTCACTTTTAAGTTTTCTGAGTGGTTTCTGCTGTTGAAATATTTTCCACCCTACCACTGTTAAATTGAACAGATGATGATTTAAAAATGAAATGCACTATTTCTGACTCCACTAGTATTGCTGTACTCAGTGTGGCTGTAAATAACCAAGTGACAAAAATTACACTGAGCTGTCTCTTTTTGGGGTGGCAGGGAGATGGGAGGCGACTGTGTAGTGTGTGTGTCTACGTGAATGTGCATGTACACGCTCACACACACTTTTAACATGTTGCCGCAAATGACGGTAATACATCGGAGGAAAAAAATGTGTTTCTAAGCACGGTCGTCAATTAAAAGTGTTTGGCAACGTGTTATGATTAAGGAATTTGGGGTGTTTAGAGTTTTAAATTTTTAAAGCTGAAGCATTAATGGAGGAATCAGACACCCTTTCAATTATCTGTCCTTTACCTGTGCCAGGAATTCCATGTTGAATGCTCAATAAAACAGCATAAGATGAGAATGTGCTTTGACCTAAGATTCTAAAGTGGCACATAAATTCTGTAATGTTCAGGACCAGGAATTCAAAACTGCAAAATTGGAGAGAAAGAACAAATAGAATGCAGTTAAATGAAAGATAAGTTTTAGAAGCTTAGTGATGGGCTGGCTAGGGACCCAGGGGGAGGGACTGTGATGTATAGCTGAAGGAGGTCTTGAGATTCCTGTTAACATCATTCAGACCACAGTTCTTTAATAGCATCTGGCATGCTTTTACTAGTGAATTTTAGGTTGATTTTAAGTTAGCGTACCTTCCTCTTGCAAAGATAAAAGGAAGGGGTTATTATTGTGTGCTTTGGAGCTGGGACCTACTCATTGCTGACCTTTTTGAGACAGTTAATCACATGGGAGGAACTGCGCATCTTTCTTCCATGGAGCAGCTGGTAGATTTGAACTGTGTGTCTTTTGGATCACAGTGCAGCTTCTTACCATTAGGCCATCAGAAAGTAAGATATAAGGGTTTTTAATACAAGAATACTATTTGCCAGTCTCCTTTCATCTACTTCTCAAGTATGAGCTTTGCTTTTTAGGATTTCTAATGTCAGACTTTTCCTTTATTTTTCTCTCATTTGTTACCGAGCCCAGTTTGTAGTTCTCTCCACCACTCTGCATTTTAAAACAGCTCATTTCCTGTGCTCTGGTGTATTTATCTATTTCTTTCTCTTTGTTTTTTTTAAGATATATGCCATCAAGTTGACCATGACTCATAGTAACCCTCTTAGCAATGTCTCTGAACCATCAGCAATAGGGTTCCCGAAGGACTGGACCACCAGAGCTCAGTAAGAATAGCATGTGTTTGAATGGAATTCAGTCTGCACTGTAAACTTTTAAATCATGGTAAGAAGTTGGGAATAAAGAGTGGCTTCAGTGTCTTGAAAGGATGGATGGGAATACTGGAAAGGGAAAAGGCTTATTAAGGTCACCTTATAAAACCATTGCCTTCAAGTTGATGGACTCCTAATGACTCTCTGTGTGGTTTCTGAGGCTAGGAATTTTTCTAAGAGAATTTTTCTCCTGAGGAAAACTAGTGGACTCTAATGTTAGTACCTTCAGTTAGTAGTCCAACACTCAGTGCATTACAGCACCAGGGTCACAGTCAATGTAGAGGCTGGGATATGCCAAAGTAGGTGGTAAGGAGAGCAACCCTTGTATTTTGTATTACATTTTATGACATGCTTTATATATAGCATTTTATTTACTCCCCACTGTAAATGTAAATAAGCATCACCTCCCCCTTTAATACTCTTTATTACATACATGTGTGAACGGAGATGTAGAGAATTACTGCATGATTAGTTGTTGTTGTGAGCGATCGAGTACGAACCATAGTGACCCTATGAACTGTGGGTCTGAACGCCGCCCTGTCTTTCGCCATCTTCACACTTCCTGATACACTGGAGCCCATTTTGTCAATTCACCCGGTTGAGGGTCTTCTGCTCCTTCACCGACCCTGTCCTTCCTAGTATTGTGACCCTCTCCAAGAAATTGCCCCTCCTGGCAACATGCCCAAACTATGTGTGGCAAAGCCTCATCATTCTTGCCTGCAAAGAGCATTCTCACTGCACCATTTCCAAGACATATCTGTTTGTTCTTTTGGCTGTCCACAGGGTGTTCAGTACTCTCCAACACCACAGCTCAAAGGCATCAATTTTTCTGCCATGAAAGACCATGGTCTGGGTGAGCTCTGGTGGCCTAGTGGCAAGAAGCTGTACTGCAATCCCAGAGGAGAGTGGTTTGAATCCACCAGATGCTGTATTGGAGGAAGGACAATCTCCTCCTGTACCAGTCAATCCGATTTGATGGTACACACAAAAAAAACTTTTTTAAAAAAGACAGACAGACCATGGCCTGAATCAGACTAAACAATAGTCCTCAAACTGACATCATTACTCCTCAGTAATTTGGATAGTTCCCTAACTGCAGACTTTATCAGTGTGCAGTGTGACTCCTTATTTCCCGACAGTTGCTTGGTTTCTTTGGACTTTATATATATTTTTTCATTTTTAAAATTGATATTTTAACAAAAGTTTGCAGAAAACATGGATCTATATTCATTTATTATTGTCCTTTTTGCTCCCTATACCGCCTCCCCCCGCCCCCAGTTCACGATTTTCTTTTAAAAGAGTCTTTCAAGGGAGCTCTGGTGGCCTAGTGGCAAGATGCTGCACTGCAACCCCAGAGGTACGCAGTTCAAATCCACCAGATGCTCTGCTGGAGAAGGAGGGGGCAATCTCCTCCTGTACGAGTCAGATCTGATTTGACGGTACACATAAAAATAATACAATAAAAAAACTATTCTTTGATTGTTACACAGTGGCCTCCCTCCTCCTGTCCCCCAGTCCACTTTGCTGTGCATCTCTTATTCTGTACTACTGTCATACAAATGGACTTTAATTGTTGTCTGATTAGGCATGGAGCTCTAGGTGCCTAGTTGGTTGCCCATCCAAAAGGCAAGTGCTTCAACGGCAGGTGCTTCACAGGTGAAAGATGAGCAGTCTCCTCCAGGTGATTTGGAACAGAAAATCCACTAGAGTGTCAGCTATGAGTTGATTCCAGCTCCCCAGCGTAAGTGACCGAGTGTGTTAGATGAACGTCAGACTAGGTATTGAAATTGCTGAGTCATCAAGGCAAAGACTGATCGGGTCCTGAAGTTGTTAGATGTCTTCAAGCTAACTGTGACTCATAATGACCCTGAGAACAAAGGATTTGATCCCTGCCCTGTCCTGCATCACCCTCACCATCTCTGTCATACTTGAACCCATTGTTACAGTCACCATATCAGTCCATCCTGTTGATTGTCCCTATGCACTACTCCAGCAGAATTCCCTCTGATGTGACTAGTCTCACTATAAAACAGAACTTTCTTACTGCAGAGGTTTAATACCTTAAAGCCCCAACTCAAAGCCTTGGGTGTACTCTCAAGCCCCTCATCATTAGCAGTCTTAAATGCTACCCAAGTCTTTGTAATTAACTTTTTCCTTGGGGAGAGACTTTTTTTAATTAAATTTTATTAATTTTAATGAACATTTACAGAGCTTTTGGGTTTCCTTCATTCATTGTTACACTATTTTCTCTACCCTCCCCCCCAGTTCATTCCTCTTTTTTTCCCCTTGGGGACAGTGTTAATACCTGATCACTCACTGCCATTGATTCAGTTCATTACCCTCCAACATATTTCCATAGTTGTAAATGGTAACAGTTGTAAAATTGCCTTGCCCATCTTTCTCCCAGGGAGCTGCTGGTAGAGTGGAACTGCCAGAGCCGGGGGACCTTTAGGCTAGTAGCACATCTCACTGTGGGCCAGGCGGTCAGAGCTCCCCATGGCAGGCTCATTTTTTGGGTCTTCTGTTCTCAGATTCTTGGCCTTGCTTTCTTCACTTCCTTGGCAGTTTTCTGATGCTTTCAAATAGATTTGAAAGACTGTTATTTGAGAAGAGAGTTTGTACAAAAGAGTTTCTCTGCATTTGCACAAAGCACCATTTTATTTAATATTGTGGTCGTGAGGAGAGATTGTGCTTTAAAAGAGAATAATATACAGAAATTCTTTTTAAAAATATACATGCACACATATACATACTTCAAGATAGAGGTATATATGTCTCTATGTGTGTGTCTGTCTCTCTATTTATATTGATAGATTCCATGTTCTATTTATTAATAGATGTCTGCAGCTGTTTCTCCTCACTTTGAGTCTTGCCACACCAGCAAATGCAAGTTATTCATTGGATGAAA
This sequence comes from Elephantulus edwardii, assembly GCF_000299155.1. NCBI lineage: Eukaryota > Metazoa > Chordata > Mammalia > Macroscelidea > Macroscelididae > Elephantulus > Elephantulus edwardii. The sequence continues at coordinate 2,450,600 of NW_006399969.1, forward strand.
GCTGTATTCCATCACATCTTTATGATGAGACTCTACTGCTAGATGTGCAGGCTGGGTTTAGAAGGGGTGGTGGTACTAGGGACAGTGTGTTGTTGTTGTTGTTATGTGCTGTCGAGTCGCTTGCGACTCATAGCAACCCTATGTACAACAGCCTTAAAGTCTGCTCTGTCCTGTGCCAGTCACACTGTCTCCGATACACCCATCCCAATTACCCCAGTATGTTGTTGTTGTTGTTGTTGTTATGTGCCGTCGAGTCGCCTGCGACTCATAGCGACCCTATGTACAACAGCCCTAAACTCCGCTCTGTCCTGTGCCAATCGCACTGTCTCTGACACTCCCATCCCAACTATCCCAGTCACTGAATCAATCCACCTCATAGAGGGCCTTCCTCTCCCGCACCGTCCCTCCACCCTCCCAAGCATGATGTCCCTCTCCAAGGACCGGTCTCTCCTCACAACATGTCCAGAGTAAGTTAGACGGAGCCTCAGAATCCTTGCCTCCAAGGAGCCACCCGGTTTAACCCTCTCCAGGACAAATCTATTTGTTTTCCTAGCAGTCCATGGTATTCTCAGTACTCTTCTCCAGCACCACAGCTCAAAGGCATCAGTTCTCCTTCTATCCTCCTTGGTCATTGTCCAACTTTCTGATGCATAACAGGTGATTCTGAAGACTATGGCCTGTATCAGATGCACCTTAGTCTCCAGAGAGACACCACTGCTCTTCAGCACTTTGGAGAGGTCCCTAACAGCAGACTTTCCCATGGCAATGCGCCTTTTAATTTCCTGGCTGCTGGTGCCAAGACTGTTGACTATGGAGCCAAGCAAACTAAAGCTGTGTACAATCTCAATCTCTTCACCATCCATCCTGATGCTGCCAATTGGTCCAGTGGTGAGAATCTTTGTCTTCTTGACATTGAGCCTCAATCCATGTTGTAGGCTGCAGTCCTTGACACTCTGCAGCAGGTGCTTCAGGTCCTCCTCGGTATAGCTAATGTTATATGGATGTTGGCTGAAAGAGAGTACCAAAGGAATGTCTGTGTTTCATTGACTATGCAAAGGCATTTGAGTGTATGGATTACAACAAACTATGGCTCACTCTGAGAAGAATAGGAATCACAGAACACTTGATTGTGCTTGTGTGAATCCTATACTTGGACCAGAGGTAGTCATCAGAACAAAGCAAGTAAACATTTCATGATTCAGAATCGGAAAAGGTATAGGAGTGTGTCCTATCTCCATAACTTTTCAATCTTTATGTAGAGTAGATCATCTGGGAGGCTGGGCTCTATGAGGAGGAATGTGGCATCAGGATTGGAGAAAGACTCATCAACAACGTGCATTATGCAGATGACACAACCCTGTTTGCTGAAATGAGGAGGACTTGAAGTGCTTGCTGCAGAAAATCAAGGACTGTAGCCTTCAATATGGATTGAAGCTCAGCATCAAGATTCTCACCACTGGACCAGTTGGCAGCATTAAGATAGACAGTAAAAAGATTAATCTGTTAACAGCTTTAGTTTGCTTGGTTCCACAATCAAAACTCTTGGTACCAGCAGCCAAAAAATCAAAAGATGAATTGCATCGGGAAAATCTACTACTCTCAGGGATGTTCCCAGAGTACTGGAGAACAAAGATTTCATTCTGGAGAGTAAGGCCTCTCTGATCCAGGTCATGGTCTTTGCAGTTACTTGTTATGCATCAGAAAGCTGGACAATGACTAGAGAGGATAGGAGAATTGATGCCTTTGAGCTGTGGTTCTAGAGAAGAGTATTGAATATACAATGGACTGCTAGGAGAACAAACAGGTTCATATAGTGGAGAGGGTAGAACCAGGATGCTCCTTGGAGGCAAGGATTCTGAGGTTTCGTCTGACACACTTTGGGCATGTTGCAAGTAGGGATCAGTCCTTGGACATCATGCTTGGGAGGATAGAGGGATAGTGCAAGAGAGGAAGACCCCTAATGAGATGGATTGATTCAGTGACTGGAGTAAAGGGAGTAGTTGTGTCAGAAACAACAAGGTTGGCTCAGGATAGAGCAGAATTCAGAGCTGTTGTCATAGGATTGTGATGAGTCGCAGGCAACTTGACAACACATAACAAGAATTATAGGTAAGGGAGCTTTGGTGACCTAGTGATAAGAAGCTTTACTGCAATCCCAAAGGTGCATGGTTCATATCCACAAGCTGCTCCGTAGAAGAATGGGCAGTCTCTTCCTGTGTGATTAACTTGAAGACACACAACAACCACTTCAAGGAGCAATTTCTTCCCCAGTCACATTCTGAATGCCTTTCCACCTGAGGGGCTCATCTCAGATATTTGTAGTTCAGACTCTAATGTCTGTGATAAAATCCTAAAGTATTCATTGGAGAGACAATAAAATGTTTCCTAGAAATATTTGACATAAAAAGTTAGTTAAAATGTATCTGCAAGGAGTATTTAGTTGCTTAATATGAAGTATTTCTTCTTAAATCATGATTTCATCTGATCTTATATTAAATCTCTGAAAATATTCATATTTGCTAACACTTTAAGTAATTAAAATTTGTTTGTATTTAGTAACTTTCTTTTTAATCTTTGAGTTCAGAGATTCTTTTATAAATAGATTTTTCTTTTATTCTCTGTTGGGGAGCTTTGGTGGCCTCTTGTTTTTACCATCAAGTTGGAACCAACCCAGAGCCGACCCTCCCTCCAGTGGGTTTTCATAGGCAGTTAATCACATGGGAGGAAATTGCCCGTCCTTCTCCTGTGGAGCAGCTGGTGGTCTCCAACTGCATGCCTTCAGGATTGCAGTGACGCATCTTGGCACTAGTGGTGAAGAATCGTGCTACCAATCAAAGGTACTTGGTTTGAACCCACCAGCTGCTGCTCCACAGGAGAAAGATAGTCTACTGGAGGTTCAGCTATGGGTCAGTTCCTATTCAGCAGTACAGAGCAACAACCTTCTCTGTTAATTAAAATGTTACAAAGTCTTTGAACTTCATTTTGCATAGTAAGGGACTAAAATTTGAAGCATTTTGCTGTTTTCATTTTTGCTTCTAAGGCTGTGTACATTGGAATCTTCTATAATAACTGCTAAAAATGCAGACACCTGTGCCTTCCCCAGATCTGTTGAGTCAAGACTTTAGGTTGAAGCCTAGGCAGTCCCTGGTTTACAAGTCTAAGTTCAGTGTTTAAGTAAGGTTGTAACAAATGCATGCATTTCTTATTTAACATCAATCACTTATTTAGCTATATAGTTTATAGTTTAGCCTTGTGTCTGTATAAAACACTAAGAATCACTTCTAAATTCCTGAAACCATCTCAAACATAGTAATTTCTAAAACCCACTACTGTTGAGTCAGTCCTTACTCAACAAACCTTTAGGAGAGAGTAGAACTGCCCCATTGAGTTTTCAAACTTTTTGGACAGTTTATAAATTTACCAGACTATTTCATCTTTATCCTGAAAAATATTTAATGGCTTTGTCCTTTTGATCAACAATGCAGTGTTTCATCTGCTCTGTCATCAAGGGTCTTTATAATGATAATAGTGATAATAAAAGTCGTAACTTTATTCTACTGTTAATACTTTACTGAAGAGAGAATCTTCATATGTCTGTTTTTGTATAGATATACAATATTGTGAAAAATTAAGTAATTCTTTAAACTGCTTGTTGTTGTTTTGTGCCATCAGGTAAAAACCAACCCATAGCTGACCCTTCAGAGGGTTTTCAGAGGCAGTTAATTACATAGGTAGAGACTGCCCATCCTTCTCCCATGGAGCAGCTGGTGACCTAGAACCCTGTGGCTTTGGGATTGCTGTGCACTTCCTCCTTGCCAGAGCTCCTCAAAAGAAAAATTGCCTAAGTTAAAAAAAAATAAGGTGACAGTTAAAAGTTACTACTTACTCTTTTGTGAGGTTACATTGTAACAACATTATTAAAATGGTGTTGCAGGAGAGGATGATGAAGCTAGAGAGACTGAAGACCATAGACTGAGTGTTGTATTCTATATACCTGGAACTAGAGAGTCAGGGTTTGAGTTTGCTACTGAAGGGGCATGTTTCCTCTCCAGTCTGGTTCTGGCATCAGAGCAACTTGTATAGAGCTTTACATCTTTTTGTCACAAGTAACCTTGTAGCAGCTGACACCCTGATAAAATGTAAACTTGGGTTAACCTCTGTTAGGATGTTGCTGCTCTAACTTTGCCATCCCTGCTTAAATGAGATGAAAGATGTCAGCTTTTATGAAAACTTTGTAGATTCTGGTGATTTTAGGTCTGATTCCATAATCTTTATGTCTTCATGGATGAGTTTTGCAGCCTGAGAATAAACTACTACAACATAATTTTAACTAATGTGTGACTATAGTTGGTTACTAAGATCAACCACAGCTTACCTGGCTTTGGTGATGCTGTCTGTTGTAAACCCCTAAAATGTGTGTGCAGATTGGAAGCACAGTTTGTTCCGTGTTAATACTTCTCTGTTGACTGTTACTTCCTTTGATTATTGCTTTTTGTTTATTAGTTTTTTACCATTTATTTATTGTTTATTGACTATGACTTCCTTTAACTGCTATTTACAGTTGATTTATTTACCCTTATTTTATGAAAAGTTTTTTAGTTTCATTGTGATTTAAGTGAAAGTTATATTTTGTTGTTATATGCTGTCGAGTTGACTACAGCTTTTGTTATTGTTGTTTTTAGGCACCATTGAGTCAAGGATAACTCATAATGATTCTGTGAATAACCGATCTGAACAGTAGCCTGTCCCGTGCTATCCTCACATTCTCAAGTCCATTGATGGGGGTCTTCTGGTCTTTTGCTGACCTTTCCAAATGTGATGGCCCTCTCCAAAGAATAACCTCTCCTAACAACATGCCCAAAGTATGTGAGACAAAGCTTCATCTTTGCCTCCAAGGAGCACTCTGGCTGTACTTTCTCCAAGATATATCTGTTCTTTTGACAGTCTAATATTCTTCTCCAGTACCACAGTTCAAAGGCATTTTATTTTGTCATCCTTAGTCATTGTCCAGCTCACAGATGCATAACAAGTGACTGGAAAGACCATACTTAACATCATTACTCCTTAGTACTTTGGAGAAGTCCTTGACTGTAGACTTTCCCCATGCAGTACATCTTCTGATTTCCTGACTGCTGGTACCAAGTGTACTGACTGTGCATCCCAGTAAGATGAAGTTGTTGACAGACTCATTGCGATGCTATGAACAATGGCTCTGAAACCTGCCCTATCGTAAACCAATCTCACCATCTCTGACTTGCCCCCATTGCCACAATCACTGTCAATACATTTCCTTTCTTGCACCGACTCTTTTACCTTTCCAAGCATGTCTTTCTCCAAGGGCTGGTCCTTCCTGGCAACATGCATGCTCCAAATATGTGAGATAGTGTTTCAAAATCCTTGCCTCCAAGGAGCACCCTGGTTTTACCTTCTCCAGAACAGACCTGAGCATTCTCTTGGCAGTCCATAGTATGTCCAGTACTCTGCTTTGGCACCCTAACTCAAAGACATTGATGATTATTCTGTCATCCTTAGTCATTGTCCAACTGTGAGGTGCATGGCAAGCAGTTGAGAAGATCGTGGCCTGGAACAGGTGTGCCTTAGTCTCTGGACTGACATAATTGCTCTTTAGCACTTTGGAGAGGTCCCTGATAGCAGACTTTCCTGAAAACATTTAAATAGGTTTTATTAATACATTTCACTAATAATGATTTGATAGACATATGTGAAACATTATATCGATATATCTTTATCTTCTTTCTAGTATTTGCTCTATAACTTGGTCTTTTAACTATAAGGTTTTTTTTTCTTTTTTTCTTATTAAATTTTATTAGTTTTAATGAATATTAACAGAGATTTTGGGTTTTCATTCATTCATTGTTGCACTGTTTTCTCCACCCTCCTCCCCAGTTTGTTCTTCTTCCCCCCCCCATGTCTGTTTTAATTGTCCAATTGCCACAGTGCTTGTCAAAGCCAGTTCTGATTAATCT
>NW_006399969.1:2460684-2485404 GCF_000299155.1 Elephantulus edwardii
GTTTGTTGATGGACACTTAGGTTGTTTCCAACTCCTTGCTATTGTGAACAAAGCTGCAATAAACATGGGTGTGCATATATCTGCTTGGGTGTCAGTTATGGTCTCTTAACTATAAGATTTTATCTGTTCTGTGGGAACTATTTTGCTCTTAAAAGTTAAAAGGCTGTTTGGAAAAAACTGCAGTCACATGAAGGCTAGAATGAAATTACGTTTTATGGGCCAATAATTAAATAAGTTTTATAAATTTAAAACTCATAAATAATTTTTATTTCATAAATACTATCATCAGATGTCTCCTTTATAAAACCCAGATGGCTTAGCTTGTTTTATATTACAGAAGTCTTCATGATTCTTTCCTGATTTTACTATAAGCACATGGAGTTACATATGTATCCTTATGTATACTATGTCATTGTGGTGTAAATAAAATAATACTTTAGACAAGGAGTTAGATCTCTGTATTAGGTTTCTTGTGGCTCCCAAAAGAAATTATCATTAAATGGGTAATTTAAAACAGCAGAAAATAAACTTTTCTAACAGTTCTCAAGCCCACAAGTTCAAATCCAAGGTTTAAAAACAATTGTGGTTACCCTAAAGGCTCTCTTACACACCTTTCCCTTAACTTCTGGTGTTTCCAGCAATCCTTGGCTTGAAGCCACATCACTTCAGTCTCTGCCTCCACCGTCACATTTTCCCCATGTTTCTCCTCTTCCTCATGACTGTGTGGTCTCATCTTAACTAATAGCATGTTCAGGCATTTTGTAGGTTACTGTTCACCCAAATACAGCTTTTAATCTATCGCCTTTTGATAATGTGACAACTAGCTGTATGCCTTTGAACAAGATTTTTAGTCTTAATAGAAGCACCTAACACTATCTCTGGCACAGAGGAAGTGCTTGTTAAACCTTTAACAAGAAGCTTGGTACAGTGGCTGTGGCATTGGGCTTACATGTGTAGGTTGTGATAAGAATGGTGAAGTAAAGGGCAGGGTTCAGTTCATCAGGTTGCTATGGGTCATGCTGGACTCAGCACCATCTAACAACAAAAAGTGGACAGTTCCAAAGACGAATTTCTAGAAGTCAAAGTTAAGTTTTCTAAGAACTAGTAGGAAGAACATGCTAAGACCTTTTTAATGTCTCGATATTTTATGGAAAAGCATAACTTGTTTTCACTTAAGTATTTATACATTTATACTATCATTTTTCTGAAGAAATTAGGTTTTAATACATACTTAGGTTATAAAGTAAATATTTCTTTTTGAATGTAATAAACTAAGATAGAGAATGTATTACTTGCTATTTGGAATGTCAACTTCAATTTATGAGAGACATATTCTTTTCTTTCCCTAGTAACATTTCAGATAAAAGTTGTAAAATTAAATTTTCATAAGAATTAATACAGTATATAGCAGGTCTTAATAAAATTGATATCAGTCATTGCAAAATAATCATGAATATATGAAAGCAAAAAAAATTTCTCAGTACAGAGTTTATTCATTTGAACATGGAACAAGTATTTTGGTAGGTTTGTTGTTGTTTGATTCAGTCGAGTCGTAGAGGACTCATAGCGACCCTATGAACGAATGGTGTAGTAATTAAAAAAAAAAGCACAGCTGTAGACTTATTTATTTATTTATTTATGCATTAACAATATAGTTTCAGATCAGGATGAGGATTTAAAAGTTGTTTTCCCAAGAGTATACTTCGTTATTTGTGCCTGCTTAAGTTAATTATATATTAGGGTTAGATTTTAGATATCTCCTAATATTTTTTTCCAGAGCTGTTTCCTTGGTCCACCTAAGTTTAAGTAAGTGCTGCCCTAAAACTGTTATATCAAAGTCGTTTTTATTGCATGTTGCTTCCCTAGGCTGTAGGGAGTTGGGGAGTTGGGCTTCTAACTCAAAGGCCATGTCTCTCTAGCAGTTTGAATCCACTCCATGAGAGAAAAAATTTAGTTTCCTGTCATGTGGTTTACAGCTTGAGAAATCCAGTGAAATATCTGAATCTATTCCAACTTAAAAGCAATAATGAGTTGGTTGGAGTTTTGAGAGTCTTTCTTCTTGCTATCACTGAGCTTGTCTTATTCGTTTATTTAGCTCTTATTTGCCTACTTTTACTTTCATTAGATTTGAGATTTCTTCAACAAACTCTCTAGTATTTATAGTGCTTACTAAAGTGACTTTGCCTGCCTCTGAAAACCCGCTGGAGGGTCAGCTATGGATTGGTTCTGGCTTGATGGTACTCAGTCACAACAACAACAACCTGGATTCTTGTGGTTGAAGAAAAGATTAATTCCTTTAATAATATTCTATAAATAGAGGCCTCTTGTGTCATCAATATATAAAATGTATGCCTGCTTACTACAAGACTTTGTAGTTTGTAGTTAGACAACTAGAAAACTTTTTAAAGTTCTTGGAAGAAAGCCTGGCACCATAGTAAGCAAAATAATTTGTCTGATGTTATTGCTGTACTTTATTTGACCTAATTTCTTACTTGAATTGTACCTTGATTATAAGATTATTATTTTAATATCTAGGAAAGCATGAAATAAAAAAAGCAAACTTTAGTGTTGAGAATATTTTCTACTAGAGAAATATTCAGAGATTCAAGCAAACAAAACCCTGAAGTAGGAATCCTGAACTTACACATTTATTTCTGAATAAAGTTAATGAAATCTTGTTCAGTTACCTTTTGAGTCCTTGTTGATAATGCTGGAGTAAAAAGTTCACATTAAGAGAGCCTGAGTGGTAATTGAGGCAGTAGTTTAATGGATTTTTTTTTTTTTTTTAGTTTTCTTGATTTGTGACTGGTTCATACACAGTTTTGGGAGGTGAAGATTGTCACTTTCCCCCTTTTGTTTTAGATTTTAATTTCTTTCTGTAGGGAATCATATATTCTTTTTCCTACTGCATTCAGGAAACAGAGCTCAGTACTGGGTCATTCTGGTAGAGATTGTTATTTAACAATCTTCGTGCCTCCTCACCAAAGGGAACATTAGCACACAGGTGCATAAATGGATAACATGAACATTGCAGTTGCATAGGTTAGAGAAAAGCATTTTCAGTGGTTCAGACAGTTCTAATGAGAGGCTGGATAATTTTTACTCTTTGCTAATAGAAGTTACAGGGTAAGAAAGAGGAAGTCTCTTTTTATAAAGCCATCTGGTGATGATGAGTCAGCCAGTCGATTGCCAGAAGTGAAAGGATAGACTGCCCTTAGCATGTATTTTCACTCAAGTAATTGCGTATACTTATTATCATCTGTGTAATAGGTCCCCTTCCCACAAACTAGTCAGCTGTTTCTTTTTAGTAGATTATGTGATGCATTATTTCGGAGTTCTATTGTATTGTTATCACATATCAAGTGCTCTACTGTTACCTTTTTCAGCTCCAGCATTATAGTAATTTAGATCACTCAGCCCTCAGTTTTAATCATAAGTGATTAGGAAAAAACAATTTAATGTATAAATAAAAACAGTAAAACCCACGCAGGCATTCCCCAAGTTATGAATATCTGGCTTATGTACAAGCCATAGTTATGAACCAACTCCTGTAAAGTGTCTGGTAACAATTCCTTGATCGTTAAATGAACTAGGACCAAAATTCTGTTAAAAACAAGGTTTGTTGCTGTTGTTATGTGCTGTTGAGTTGCCTGCAACTCATAGTGACCCTATGTACAACAGCTAAATTCTGCTCTGTCCTGTGCCAATCTTACTGTCTCTGACACACCTAACCCCATATTACCCCAGTCACTGAATCAATCCATCTCATCAAGAGTCTTCCTCTTGCACTGCCCCTCTACCCTCCCAAGCATAATGTCCCTGTCCAAGGACTGGTTCCTCCTTGCAATATGTCCAGAGTATGTCAGACAAAACTTCAGAATCCTCACCTCCAAGTAGCAGCATGACTTCATCCTCTCCAGGATGAACCTGTTCTCCTAACGATCCATGGTATATTCAGTAGTCTTCACCAACACCATAACTCAAAGGCATCAATTCTCCTTTTATCATCCCTAGTCATTGTCATCTTTCTGATGCATAGCAAGTAATTGCAAAGACCTGTATCAGGCCTGTATCAGGCGCACCTTAGTCTCCAGACTGACATTGTTGCTCTTCATTACTTTGGAGAGGTCTCTGAAGACAGTCTTACCCAATACAATTTATCTTTATGTTGAGCTTCAATCCGTATTTGAGGCCTTGACCTTCTGCAGCAAGTGCTTCAGGTCCTCCTCAGTTTCAGCAAGCAGGGATAGGGAAATTTCAGGTCTGTTGTTCAAAGGGTAACTATAGTCATACTTGATAGCACCTAACAACTACCTCCAGTTTCTACATCACTCATCTTAGGCTACAGTCCCTTGTGAAACTGAGATGGCAGGAGGAAAGAAAGAAGGAAAGGGACACTTATTCGGTGCCAGTTGTTGCAAAGACAGGAATTCAGGGTAGTCATCTAGTCAGTCAGTTACAGAGGGAATTTGAACTCACCTGGGTCCTTTTCCTATTGCTGGCTAGTTAGCCATAGTTCCTTCTGTGTGACGTTTGAGTCTGGGCCTTGCCCTCAACTGTGGAAGGTCACAGGCCTTGACACTTGAGTAACATGGCCGTGTAGCCCAGGCAAACCTTGCTGTGTACTGCCTGGAAGTCACTTCTGTATAGCAGCAGATCCGTGGGCTCTGGACCATGTCGTTCTGCTAGGACTAGCATCTCATAGACCTTGTTTAGCTCCCTGTGGCATGGCAATAGCCAGTCCCAGTCACCTACCTTCTGCCCTACTTGATGCAGTCCATAGTAACAAATTAGTACTATTTTTTTGACACACATCAAAACATTAGTATGATTATATTAATGTGTAAAACATGGTATAGTATATGTGAAAGTGTTTCTGCAGGGAGTTGTGCAGCTGAACCAAAGGGCGGGCGGGGGAGCACCTCTCTGCTGGTTCAAGTTCATCAGCAGTTCTATGGGAGAAAAATGGGCAATCTCTCCTTCCATGTGATTTGGAGCCTCATATAAACCCCCTCTATGACAGAAGAAGTTCAGGCTGCTTTGAAGGAAATGGCAAAAAATAAGGCTCCAGGAATAGATGGTATACCAGTTGACATATTTCAGCTAACAGATGCTGCCCTGGACGTGCCCACCAAGTTGTGCCAAGAAATCTGGAGAACGACCACTTGGCCAACTGACTGGAAGAGATCTATATTTGTTCCTATGCCAAAGAAAGGTGACCCATCCGAATGTGGAAACTACAGAACAATTTCACTGATTTCACATGCAAGCAAGATTTTACTAAAGATTATCCAAAATCGACTGGAACAGCACATCAACAGAGAACTACCAGAAGTCCAGGCTGGTTTCAGAAGGGGTCGTGGTACTAGAGATATTGTAGCTGATGTTAGATAGATCTTGGCTGAAAGCAGGGAATACCAGAGGAATGTCTGTCTGTGTTTCATTGACTATGCAAAGGCATTTGACTGTGTAGATCATAACAAACTATGGCTGACTCTGAGAAGAATAGGAATCCCAGAACACTTGATCATGCTAATGAGAAACTTATACTTGGACCAGGAGGCAGTTGTCAGAACAGAGCAAGGGAACACTGCATGGTTCAAAATTGGGAAGGGCATATGCCAGGCATGCATCCTATCTCCATACCTTTTCAACCTATATGCAGAACAGATTATCCGGGAGGCTGGGCTCTATGAGGAGAAATGTGGGGTCAATATTGGTGGACGATTTATCAACAGTCTGCGTTATGCAGATGACACAGCCCTGCTTGCTGAAACTGAAGAGGACCTGAAGCACCTGCTGCCTCCAATATGGATTGAGGCTCAATGTCAAGAAGACAAAGATTCTCACCACTGGACCAATTGGCAGCATCAGGATGGATGGTGAAGAGATTGAGATTGTACACAGCTTTAGTTTGCTTGGCTCCACAGTCAACACTCTTGGCACCAGTAGCCAGGAAATTAAAAGGCGCATTGCCTTGGGAAAGTCTGCTGTTAGGGACCTCTCCAAAGTAATGGTATCTCTCTGGAGACTAAGGTGCATTTGATACAGGCCATGGTCTTCGCAATCACTTGTTATGCATCAGAGAGTTGGACAATGACCAAAGAGGATAGAAGGAGAATTGATGCCTTTGAGCTGTGGTGCCAGAGAAGAGTATTGAGAATACCATGGATTGCTAGGAAAACAAACAGATTTGTCCTGGAAAGGGTTAAACCGGGTGGCTCCTTGGAGGCAAGGATTTTGAGGCTCTGTCTAACATACTTGGGACATGTTGTGAGGAGAGACCGGTCATTGGAGAAGGACATCATGCTTGGGAGGGTGGAGGGACAGTGCAGGAGGGGAAGGCCCTCTATGAGGTGAATTGATTCAGTGACTGGGATAATCGGGATGGGAGTGTCGGAGACAGTGCAATTGGCACAGGACAGAGCAGAGTTTAGGGCTGTTGTACGTAGGGTCGCTATGAGTCGCAAGCAACTCAACAGCACATAACAACAACAACAATATGTCCCAAGCATCAGCTGTGATGGTTCGATTGGACAGCAGTGTTGTTGTATGAAATTGTGTTGGAAGCGATCCATAGCTGAACCTCCAGTGGGTTTTTAGAGGCAGTAAATCAGATTGGAAGAGATTGCCTATCCTTCTGTGAAGCAACTGGTAGATTTGAACCTTGTGCTTTGGGGATGACTGCACAGCTTAATTACCACTAGGCCACCAGAGCTCCAGACATAATTAATTAATTATGACACAATTAATTTGACATAACCTGAGAACTGCCTTTATCATATTGAGATTGTGATAACACAAACTCGGTAATCTGTCAAGGGTGAAAACAAAACATTTTCTTGAGGAATAGTTTGAACTAAGCAGCAGATAGTGAAAGTACATAGTTCTTGTGAAGTTCAAACTGAGTAAGAGTCTTTTATATACCTTAGACTGTCAAAATGCTATGTCATGGAAGATGGCAGCCAGAATGCTCCTTAGAAGCAGGACTGTTGAGACTTTATGCCACATACTTTGGGCGTGTTATCTGGAAGGATCAGTTTTTTTGTGGGGGAAACACCAAGTTTGGAAAAGTAGAATAGAGGTTCAGCAAATCATAAAAGAGATGGATTAATTTAGTGAGTCCTGCTCAGTTTCTTCAGAAGATTCTTTTAAAGCATAAGTATTACTTTTTTGGTCCCTTAAGTCCTGAAATGAACTCTGATCTAGTAAGAGTCCGTTTTCAAAGCTAATTATAGCTTCCAAGAACATGGAAATGGGACTAGGATGCTGGGTCAGTGTTTATCACATCCAAATGCCATTTTCACTTTTTGCATGTAGCTGCTGAAAACAAAGCCTAATGTAAAGACAGTGTAGTGAGCTATGACTGTGGCAGCATTTGGCCTTCACTACCTTCACTAATTTAGGGAGCTTTGAGGGTCTACTGGGTGAGGATCGGTGGACATGCCCATGCATAAGCAGGCTATTGAAGTCTACCAGCCACTCCTTGAGAGAAAGATGTTGAAGTCTACCAGCTACTCCTTGAGAGAAAGATGGGCAATCCTCTGAAATCTCAGTGCAGGATCAGCATTTGGTTCTGACTTGATGGCCCTGAGTGAGGGTTTTGAACTTCACACAGAAAAGCATCCCTGTCAGAAGCAAAAGCTGGTTCCAGTGAGGTCAGACATGTCTCCCACTCTCCACACTTTCTAACATTTCTAACACCAGCTTAATTAACACAGAAATAATTTGTTGCAGTAGCCACTCAGAATTCACAGACAGTATTCATTATTATGAGTATTAGGAAATTAGTAGGCTACAGTTAAAGTATGGTTCGCTCAGGGTACAGTGTTCTCATTCTCAGGGTAGCCTCTTCTTCAGGCTGCTTGCCGACAGGCGTTTCCATCTGGTCTTTATTCTGCTTGAGAAAATATTACAGTACTCTTTAGTTCTACCAGTTATATACCACCCTACGGTCTGCCAGTGAACCTAGCTCAAAGATGCTCAGGTCTAGCTTGCCGAATTGACAGACCTAGCTTTTTTACTAGCTGCCAGAAGTCTCCTGCTTTGCCAGAAAGTATTCTTCTTTCTCATACCCTGGATAGGGAGCCCATAGCTCTGTTTCATGCCGTTCCTAGTTCTTTGCCACCTCTGCTGCTTTCTCTTGGTCTTACTCTGCCTCTCTAATCCTGAAGCTCTCTCTCTGGTTCTCGTAGAGATAAGAAAGGACATGGTGGACTCAGTGTGTGTTGTTAAGGGTTCATTGTCCAGAATGGCTTCTCAAGCTTTGCCTTTGGACAGGAATATGCAATTAAGAGTGTGTTATCCTATTCATAAGGGGATTGACTAGACCTGCCACTAAATTTAGTTCAGTGGCAGATTTTGGGAATCTTACCAGCACCAGCACCAAAGAAGAAGCAGAGCATGCAGAGTGCACACCCTTTGGTGCCAAAGATTCCTACACCAACCAGACCTACTGGAGACCAGTAGCAACTGTGGCAGAAAAACAGAGACCTGACATGAGACCAAGTTGACCTTGAGACTGCTACCCCATGGAACCAGGAATCTTTCACTGAGTTTGTTAGAGGACTGGAATGGGAAACATAAGGAAATAATTGGCAGGACTATGAGAGTGATTGTCTGCTACCAGCCTGAATTACTGCCTTTTGGCTTCCCTGATATGGAGGACAACTATTTGGTTAACTTACTGGAAGGGATCCATATTTATTCCATTGGGGGAAAAAAAAGGTGGCCTGACATGACAGAGTGTGGAAATTATCAAACAGTATCACTAATATCACACACTAGCAACATCCTGCTGAAGATTATCCAGAATCGACTGGAACAGTGTATTGACGGAGAATTACCAGAAATTTAAGCTGGGTTTAGAAGAGGTTGTGGCACTAGAGACATTATCACCAATGTTAGATGGATCTTTGCAGAAAGCAAAGAGTACCAGAGGAATATCTATCTGTGTTTCATTGACTAGGAAAAGGCATTTGACTGTATGGATCACAACGAATTGTGGCTGCCTTGAGGAAGTGCGAATCCCAGAGCACTTGATTGTGTTTGTGTGAAACCTATACTTGGTCTAGGAAACAGTTGTTAGAACAGAGCAAGGAAACACTTCATAGTTCAAAATCAGAAAAGGAAGGCGTCGTGGATGCATCCTGTTGCCATATCTTTTTCAATCAATATGCAGAACAGATCATTTGGAAAGCAGGGCTTTATGAGGAGGAATGTGGCATCAGGATTGGAAGAAGACTCAACAACTTATGTTACACAGATGACATAACCTTGCTTGCTGAAACTGAAGAAGACCTGAAACACTTGCTGCAGAAGGTCAAGGACTGTAGTCTTCAACATGGATTGAATCTCAACATCAAGAAGACAAGGATTCTCACCATTGAGCTAATTGGCAGCACCATGATAGATGGAAAAGAGATTGAGGTTGTTAACAATTCCAGCTTGCTTGGCTCCACAATCAACCCTCTTGGTACCAGCAGTCAGGAAATCAGAAGACAAATTGTATTGGGAAAATCTTCTGTCATGGACCTCTCCAGAGTATTGAAATGCATCAATGTTACTCTAGAAACTAAGATGTGTATAATCCAGGCCATGGTATTCGTAATTACTTGCTGTGCACCAGATAGCTGGACAGTGACTAAGGATTACAGAAGAAGAATCATGCCTTCAAGGTGGAATGCTGGAGAAGAGTCTTGAACATAACATGGACTGCCAAGAAATGAAAAAAAGTCTGTTTTGGAGAGGGTGAAACCAAGTGTCTCCTTGGAGGCTAGGATTTAGGAGCTCTGTCTCACATACTTTGGACACATGGCCAGTAGAGAACGGTGGTCCTTGTAGAAGGGCATCATATTTAGAAGGGAGAGACAGCGCAAGGAGAGGAAGACCTTAGATGAGATGGATTGATAGACTATCTGGGACAAAGGGGGTTGATGTGTGGGAATTAGACTGGCTCAAGACAGGGCAAGCTTCAGAGCTGCTGTACATAGGGCCAGTATGGGTCACAAGTGACTTGATAGCACATAACAATAACAACAGTATGGTTCTGTGTGCTCTGTGAACTATTGCAATTGATTTTGGACCCAGTAAAGCAGTAAGTTTGGTGAAAGAGATGGGGGCGGGGCATGTCTGACATCATGGAAATTGGTTTTGTGTTGTTTATGGGGACAGTTCCCTTTGGTAGAATTGCTGAAGGTCAGATATGGCTGCCCCCATGTGGCCTTTGCTCTTTTTACATTGTGGTTCCCTCTTCTTGATGGTAGTGAGTCAGCTCTTTTCCACTTCTGGCCAGCCATTGCTAAACTGGCCAATCCCATATTGATACTCTAAACATCTTAATTTGCATGAACCTACCCAAAGTGCTGCTTATTTATAATATATATTATCATGAACATGATAAAATCTAAAGAACATGTAAAAAGCCCCCAAATATCTAACAACAAATAAATGAACTGAGAAATTATGGTACATTCACACAATGGAATACTATTCAGCACTAAGGAGCAACTGTTTTGAAAGATACTACATAATGTGGAAGAGTTTTGAGAGCATTATGCCGACTGAACTAATTCAATCTCATAAGGATAAATACTCCATAAGATGATTGTTGTCAAAATAGAAAGATAACTAGTAAAATGTGTGTGAAGGTCCAAAGAGGGAAAGGAGAGGGAGCAGGGGAAAATCACAAGGTAACAGAATTTGGTGTACAGAAGGTCACAGAATATGGTAGACTGAGTGATGAGATGAAAAAATTGAGAAAGATCCAGTGGGAACCTGAAAGGATGGAATAACGGTAGGCATAGATCAGTAATGATTAATTTTATAAAACACAATGTGAAAGAATGATTGTATGAAATAAAATGTGAATGAAGAAATGTGTAAACACAGAATTTATAAATTTGTATGCAAACTAATATAAAATTTAAAAAAATGAGCGAAGATAAACATTCATTTTGAGGACTAAGATGCACCTTCCCCTAGCTATGTTCTTTTTAAGTGCTTTATAAGCATTTGAAAACTGACCAGCGAATTAGGAAAACTGAAAAAGAATTGATCTGTTTAACAGTTTTGGTGTTAGTTAGCAAACAGTGTGGATTTACACACACACACACACACACACCCTGTAAGAAGAACAAGCAGATCTGTCTTATGAGAAGTATAGTTAGTGAGGATGGCAAGCTGCCTTCTCACAAAACTCAGGAGTAACCAGTTCCTGGAGAAAGACATCACGCTTGATAAAATAAAGGGTCAGCAGAAAAGATTTACAGTAACAGAGCTCTGGTGGCTTAGACGTAAGGAGTGGCACAGCCAAACCTAAGGCACTTGGTTCAAATCTGTCAGAGAGCACATGGAAGATGGGCAGTCTCCTCCCATACAATTTACTGCATCAGAAAACCTGCTGGAGGGTCAGCTATGGGTTGGTTTCACTCAACAGCAATAAGATGATAGACACACTGGCTGCAACAGAGATTTCCAATACAACAACAACTGTGAGAATGATTAGGGTTGTTGTGAGGTATACTGACTTGACGGCACCTAACAACAACAACATGAGGTTGCAGTTAACCAGTTTTATGGAAGAACATTAGTGAAGCAGTGAAAATGACTCTTTTTTAAAATCTTGAGTCACACCTTGTTAATATTCTGTGCCATAGATTAGAGGTAAGTATCACAGTCAACACTCTTGGCACCAGCAGCCAGGAACTTAAAAGATGTATTGGGATAGGAAAGTCTGATGTTAAGGACCTCTCCAAAGTCCTGAAGAACAATGGTGTCACTCTGGAAACTGAGGTGCACCTGATACAGGCCATGGTCTTTGCAGTCACTTGTTATGCACCAGAGAGCTGGACAATGACTAGGGAGGATAGAAGGAGAATTGATGCCTTTGAGCTGTGTTGCTGGAGAAGAGTACTGAATGTACTATAGACTGCTAGAAATCAAACAGGTTCATCCGAGAGAGGGTTAAACTGGGTTGCTCCTTGGAGGCAAGTATTCTGAAGCTTCATCTGACATGCTCTGGACATGTTGCAAGGAGGGACCAGTCCTTGGAGAGGGATGTTATGCTTGGGAGGGTGGAGGGACAGCGCAGGAGGGAAAGACCCTCTGTGAGATGGATTGATTCAGTGACTGGGGTAATCGAGGTGGGTGTGTTGGAGACAGACTGGCACTGGACAGAGCAGGGTTTAGGACTGTTGTACGTAAGGTTGCTATGAGTCCCAAGTGACTTGATGACACATAACAACCACCACCACCACCTGAGTACTTAGGTTGTCTCACAGCTCTGTATATGTATCCTTATGTAAGTGGGAGGTGAATTAGCCACTTGTTTTATCCAGTGTTGGTTATATGGCACATCAAGGAGAACTTACATGTTTGTATTGATGGAATTTTGTTCTTTCAAGAAAATGTTTGAATTTTGGAAAACATGCATCTGCTGCTCTGAGCCTGATGGAAGGATGAGATGGGTGGTTTTAAAAATAATACGATGAAATGTGTAAACATCTGGAAGATATACCCAACTCAGAGAATCCGAAGACCAATATATTTATGTAAAAAATTTTTTCAGAATGTCCAATTAACCAAGAGATATTCATGTGATAGAATATGAACTGTTCATTGGATTAGTTTCGTATTTTATAGTGCAAACAACCTTCAAGAAACTGCCATTTCTGAAGTTTTGGTGTAATGTCAAATAAATGGTCCATAACTATTTTAAAAGAGTATAAAAATATATTTCCCTTTTCTAGCTAAAGAGTTTTCAGTGGCACAAACTATTTTCTTTTGCCCATTAGCCTAAAATTTAAAAGTTTAAACTTAGCCAGAAGCACTGTCCAGGAGTAGGAGTAAGGAACTGTGCTGCCAATTCAAAGGAATGTGGCTCAAATTTACCAGCTGCTCCTTTGGAGAAAGATGGGCAGTATTCTCCCATTTACTGCCTCTAAATACTCACTGAAGAATCAGCTATGAGCCAATTCTAACCCAACAGCAGCACTGTGGAATGAAGTCCATTTAGTCTGCTTCCATAAAGATGTCCCTTGCTGTCAAGTTGATTTTGACCAATAATGAACCTATAAGGCAGAACAGAATTGCCCTATAAGGTTTCCAAGTTTTTAAATATATGTGATAGGGACTTCTGGTTGCCTAGTGTTCAGGAGTTGAGCTGGCAACCCAAAGGTATGTGGTTCAAATCTACTAGCTGCTCCAAGGGAGAAGGATGGGCAGTCTTTTGTGTTTCTGACCATGTGGTCCACAGCAAATCTGTATGACTGCCTCAACCTCCTGCAGAGGCACTTCGTATGTTCAGACCTTTGGATTAGCACCAGATCATGTCAGATCAGTACCAGCTCATTGTTACAGAGTACACCAGCTTTGTAGGATGTTCTTGTCTGCAGTCTTTTCTAAAGTAAATCACCAGGCCTTAATTCTGTGGTTTAAATCACCAGCCTTAGAAGAGGTGGATTGAATCAGTGACTAAATTGGCTCAAGATAAAGCAGGGTTCAGAGTTGCTATGAGTCACAAGTGACTTGACAGCACATAACAACAATAAGAACTTCCATTTGCATCACCAGGGGCCTCATAAACACTTTATAAATTATGTTAAAGGCCACATAGGTGTATGGCAAATGCTTACTAGTTAGATACCTATTTAATTGACTTAATGAGTTTCTTTTTTATTGTGTTCCTAATGAGGTCTTTGGACTGATGAGTATTGGATAGATGCATAATTACCAGGGACCCATGGATAGTCTGTTTAGTCAGTATAAACGTTGGGTTGATGCAGATCTGTTCTGAAGCCTCCTTTAGAAATTAGATTATTAGAGATGAAAGTTTAAAAAATAATCTGAATGTGTATTTTTCTGCATATCTCTCTGCAGGATGACGTAGCTTTGTCAAAGACCTAGAAGCTAAGCAGAAAATGAGCTTAACATCCTGGTTTCTTGTGAGCAGTGGAGGCACTCGCCACAGGCTGCCCCGGGAAATGATTTTCGTCGGGCGTGATGACTGTGAGCTCATGCTTCAGGTAACTGCCTCCACCTTCCCTGTGTGTCTGCTCAAAACTTACATAAAATACTCCTGTACTCCTTTGGAAAATGGTACTGCTAAGATACAAACTTTCTGCTTTTCTCACCTTTTCTTTGCTTTAGCTACCAATTCAGTGTATTTCCTTCTCATGAGCCATTTAAATATAAATAAATTATAACTCTTGGGGATTATATGTTGGAGCTGAAAAAGGATGTCTCCAAACACAGAAGTTTAGTTCTTAAGTATGAATTTTGGCATTATCCTTTTTAAAAAAGATGTGCAATTATGATAAGTTAACAAGGACAAAAACGGTATAGAACTGTTAACGTAGAATGAGTATGATGATCCAAGGGGGATAAGGTAAAAGCAGAGGGGTGAGGATGGGCAAGGGGTGGGGTATTAATCATAGAGTTGCACAATTCAATGGGTGGAGGCCTGAAGGAATTGGGAAGGATCTTGTGTGGAAAACAGTGTATTTGAACTAAATACTAAATCATATTTAACAAAAGAAAAAATGAAGGCTTGGAGAAATTTCTAAAATTATCATAGTATGAAATAAAACTGAGTATTGGAATTAATTCTGTTGCTTCTTTCATTAATGTTTATTATGCCTTTTGGTAATTTGAGTGTAATTAGCTGTTAATAGTTACTGAATTATGTATTATTAAGGGGTTATTTATAAATAGAAAATATCTTTGCATAATGTAATTAGAAAATGGATCATTAAATTATTGAGGTCTTAGTTGTTAAAATTATTTCATTGTTTCTATATGTAGTTATGACAGACAATAAGTAATTAGAGTTAACCTGTTTAGTGGATCAAGAGGTAACCCTGACAGGTCTTGCAAATTAGAATAAAGTAATAGTCTCTTTTTCTCTTTATTTGATTAATAACAGTACTTGGAGTAAAAATTTTTATTATCCCACTTTTCCACTAGGGAAGACATTAGAATTATCACAGTTGGTAAGTTTGGTTACTACTGTTCTGTAGTGAACTGTAGTTAACTAGTGGATAAGGAGATGTGTTGCCAGCACAAAGCCAGGCAGTTTGAAGCCATCATCTGCTCCACAGGAGAAAAATGCAGTCTCCCCCTGTGCACTTACAGCCTCTGAAATTCTGCTGAAGGATTAGCTGTGACTTGGTTCCAGCTTGAAAATACACAAAAGTGACAGCAACACATAATAAGTAGAGATGGGGATGCTGCTAAACATCCTACAGTACACAGCATATGGAGAATTCTCTTTATAACACAGTGGCAAATTATCTAGTCCAGAAGGTCAACAGTGTATATAGATTGAGAAACTTTGCATTAACCCTAGATGAATCAAATGTATACACTTTTACTTTAAATTTATTTTGTCATTTTGAGCAAGCCATTGTATATAGTTGTATACCCAATGACACTTTAATTAAATACGTCTAGTTAGAGAAATACAGTAGAACAGAAATTTTACTGGTTCCCAAAGTGATAGTGTAGTGAGAGTGGAGAGCTGGGGAAATGATAGTAAGGATTCTGCTTGGACAGAAGCCCTTGGAAGTTGGTTAGTTTAGATAGAATTCATTCACTACACAGTGAAAGAGTAACATTTGTAACAACTGGCAGAGGGGCATCCCAAGAAAAATGGAATGGTTCTCTGTGGTTCGGAGGATTAAGGCCCTTATCAAAAAGAAGAAAGAAATTCTAAGAATGTTACATTGAGGCATGGCTAAGTAAGTGTCTGTGTTATATATGTAACAAATATAAGTATTATATAAGAGGAAGTTCTGGTTACTTAGTGATGAGAAATTGTGCTGCCAACCCAAAGGCAGAAGCTGAACCCATCAGCTGCTCCATAGGAGAAAGATAAGCAGTCTCCTCCCATGCAATTTACACACATTGAATTCACTGGGAGGGTCAGCTATGAGTTGGTTCTAACTCCATGGCACATAACAACAACAATGTAAGTAAATTTAATTGGAAAGGGAATTTCAAGTTCAATGAAACCAAAGTGAATTAGGTTCTCAGAATGCAATATGAGACAGTTCTGTACAAAGAACTCTATAGTCTACATGGTTGTCCATACATGGCCAGTTGATCACACATGTATGTGAGTTATTAACAACAACAACAAAAAACAAATAACCCTACCCAAAATAATAAGAACAGTCTCTGGCACTATCATAGGGTTAGAAGTGACACTCATTCCCCAAAGCCAGACTGGAACACTTCCTCAGTAGTGTGAAACAGCTCGGTACACATGCTCCTTTCTTCTTAAATGTTAAAACCAAAACCCAGGGAAATCAACTTGTTTCTATGTTATTTTATTAGTCCAAGAGCAAAGTTCTAGAATATTTGCATGAATACAAAAACATACAACACTCAACAAGGTAAAATGCGTGCTATCTGGCACCTAGTTAAAAAATTATGAGGCTTGCAGAGAAGCAGGAAAATCAGATCGACAATAAGGATTAATTAACAGGCTTCTTAGTTTTGAAAAGTTTGGGGGGGAAATCATAGAATTTTGAAATATTTCTATTTCATGTCTCATAATTAAAATAACAACAGAGAAATTTTTAAAACAACATTTTTATTTTAACAAAATCAGTATTTCTGTGAGTCTCCATCTTTGTTATGACTGTTTTTACCTGTGGAATATAAAGTTGATGAGGAAATGCTAATGATCTGACAAGAAAGAAGCTGTTTTTGCCAATTCCTTAAACTCTTCGCTCCTAAAAATACATCCCTTCTTTATCTAGTAGTGATGCTTCCTTTCAAACTGCCCTGAGAGCATTGTTCTCCCTGTAAAAACGTCTTAATAAAATTAGTATGTTGGTCTTTTAGTGGGCTCAATCAATCAGTGCTACAAATTACTAGAACTCCTCTTAGCACAGAGCAATGCATCTTGTGTAAGGAAGGACAAAATTTACAAATTATATTTCATTTTAATGTCTGATTTTGTTCTATTTGCACATAAGGTTACTATGAGTCATAGCTGACTCAACAACAGTATATTGTGCGTATAAGAATTATTTTAAATTGACTAGAGTTTTTTTAATATAATTTCTCTAAAATAATAAAATTATGTATGTGTTGTAGTCTTAGAATACTAAATAATTTTATAAATACCTAGCTGTAAAAGTTAATTGTTTCCAGATATTGGAATTTGAATGTTGAAATTATTTTCACTTTTATATTTTACATAGTTTAAATGATTTTCCTTTGGTTAGTGTGATGCTGTAAAATTATTAATTGTGAAAATAGTACTTGATTGATTTTAATGAAAGAAGAAAATAAGATATTTTAAAATTTTGGTTAACCTAATCCAGCATTAAATTTACCATTTTTTACATAACTGGAAGTCAATTGATTTGGCTTTATAATTTCTCTCTTTGATTAATTCTGTAGTTTCGTACCTGTAAAGATTTCCATGATAAATAGACTTAATGTAATTTTTTAAAGTACTTTTATAGTAATATGCCTTATAATACCATGTAAAAGGAAACAAGTGAGACGTAAGGGAAAATATTCTGCTTGATCACAATATAAGGTCTTCTCAAAATTGGTGGGTATAATTGCATTTACATCTTGAGTTAGGTGCCTTTATTATTTCACCTCCTAAAAATATGTACCCTAGGGCATGAAATCATTAGGAAGAATATGTATTTAAATATTAAAAATTAGGTAATTGAGATTCTTTAATTCAGCTACTTGCCAAGAAGTCAGGATGGCTGGGGCAAACTAGGCTTGTTGTACTTGTTTTTCAAGTATAAAAAGATGATTTGTTCTAGGTTGCATTTGACATTCTGTATAATTAGTGCTACGAGCCATAGGTGGAAGGTACAAAGTATAATTATTAGATGAAAGTTAGTTTTGCCTTTGTTTTAAGTGGCACAGTTTAATATTATTATTACTGTTAAATAAAAGTACATTTGAATGATACTTTCTAGTTCTTGATGTACATTTATTGACTTCACTTGTTACTGGAACATAATAATTATCCTTAATGGCCCAAGATAACAGCCACTAAGTGGTAGAAAATTGAATTAAAGCATGAGGAGCAGCTGACTCAGAATCACATGGTCTGTCTCTTCTACTGCTCTAGTTTTTAAGGTGATGAACTTGCCTGGGTGGGGCCAAACCAGAGGAGATTCTGGTGGGAGTCCACAGTGGTTCTCATGGTACCACCCTACTGCTCCTTTTGTGTGCCTGCTCAAGTTAGTTTGACCATGTACTACTACTCATGCAAGTCAAAGTGCTAACATGTATGGTTACAGTGCATTGGTTGCTACTAATAAAAATAGTTACATTATGAAAAGTTCACCTCTAAATTCTAATTTTAGCTTTTCTTTTATGAACTTTTAAATTATACTATGATCTTGAATTTTGAACTCTATTTTGATAAATTATCCTTATAACAAGTTGTGTAAGGTTATTATTGGTTTAGTTTCTTTCTCTTTTTTCCTACCCTCATGGTATCATGAAAATGATAATGGAATATACAGTTTACTGGTTTATCTTACCTAACTGGACTGTAGAGTGTTTGGAGACCCTCAGTTGCAGAGTAGAGTTGCCTATTAAGGTTTCCAAGGCTCTATATCTTTAACAATGCAGGCTGGCACATATTTATCCCCTCAAGTAGAAAAGGAGTTGTGCTACCAACCCATAGGCTGTTCAAATCTACCTACTTCTTGAGAAAGAGATGGACAGTCTTCTTCCATCCGATTTGACATCTTCTGAAAACCACCAGAAGATCAGCTGTGAGCTGGTTCTAGCTCGACAGCTGTGAATTTGAGTTTTCTATCTTTAAGGAAATAGATTGCTACATGTTTCTCCTGTGAAACAGCTGGTGGGTCCAAACCTGCAGCTGGCGGGTTTGAACCTCCAGGTCTTGGCAGTTAGTCACTTTAACCACCGCTTGAAGATAGGATTTTGGAAGTCTGTAAAACACACAAGACGAGACTGCCCATCTTTCTCCCCTTGGAACTGCTAGTGAAATTAACAGCAAGAGAGGTGCTGCCTTTGGATGAGCAGTGTGGCTCCCCATGAACCGTGCCCCCGGAGCTCCCAGAGCTGCCTTTGAAGATCATCTCCTCTTGCATTGCCATTAAGTTGGAACTAACTTATAGCTAATGGTCCAATGGGTTTCCAGAGGCCACAAATATCACAAGATGTGGTTGACCATTTTTCTCTGAAGGGGCAGATGGTGGATCCAAACCACCTGCTTTTGTGTTGACAGTGCAACTCTCTACTCAGTAGGCCACAAGAGCTCCCTTTAAAGAGCTTAGGTACTTATTTCATCCCTCCTTTGTGACATTGAAACAGATAAATCTCTTTCTTACTAGTATTGAAAATGTGATTAGATCTTTTAAAAGTTTTCAGCTAGAGCAACCAGGAAATTAAAAAAGTAATTGCATTAGGAAAATCTGCTGTCAGTAACCTCCCTAGAGTACTGAAGAGCAGTGATGTCAGTTTGGAGATTAAGATGCACCTGATCCAGGTCATTGTCTTCACAATTGCTTGCTTGCTATATATCAGAAAGCTGGACAGTAACTAAGGATGATAGAAGGAGAATTGATGCCTTTCAGTTGTGGTGTTGGAGAAGAGTATTAAATATACCATGAACTTCCAAGAGAACAAACAGGTTCATCCTGGAGAGAGTGAAACTAAGCTGCTCCTTGGAGGCAGGAATTCTGAAATTCCATCTGACGTACTTTGGGCATATTGTAGAAAGGGACCAGTCCTTGGAGAAGGGACATCATGCTAGGAAGGGTAGAGGGACAGCACAAGAGAGGAAGACTCTGGATGAGATGGATTGATTCAGTGACTAGGGTAATGAGGGTGGATGTGTGAAGGCAAGGTTGGGTCAAAATAGAGCAGGTTTCAGAGATGTTGCATACAGGGTTGTTAGGAGTTGCAGGTGACTTGACAGCACATAACACTACAACAACATTGCAAAGTAATAATCACATCCCAACTGAATTGGGGAAAAATACCTCTCTTGTGCTGTCCCTTCACCATCCCAAGCACGATGTCCCTCTCCAAAGACTAAGTACTCTTCTCCAAGACCACAGCTCAAAGACATCAATTCTCCTTCTACCATCCCTAGTCATTGTCTAGCTTTCTGATGCATAGCAAGTAATTGCAAAGACCATGGCTTGGATAAGGTGCACCTTAAGTCTCCAGACTGACACTGTTGCTCTTCAGTACTCTGGAGAAGTCCCTGACAGCAGACTTTCCCAGTGCAATTCATCTTTTAATTTCCTGGTTGCTGGTGCTAAGAGTGTTGATTGTGGAATAAAGCAAACTGAAGCTGTTAACAAATCTCAATCTCTTCACTGTCTGTCATGATGTTGCCATTCGGCCCAGTGGCAAGATTCTTTTTAGTCCATATTCAAGGCTGTATTCCTTGACATTGTAATACTTGAAAGCTAATTTGAAATTGAAGGATTTGTTTTTGTTTCCAAGCTGTTTTTTTTTTTGCTCAAAGAAAGAAAAGGGAAGGGAGTGAACCCCCTTAGGGGAACACCCCTTCTTTTTTTCAACTGCACACCAAAGATGAAACCCAAGGAAAAAACCCACAGTAACTTTCAATACAGAAATGAGTATTTGAGAGTAGCCTAGAACCAGAAATGTCCAAGCTAGCAGACATGGACTAGTGGTTGGGATTTTAATTTGTAGAGCCTGTGACTGATCATAGTCTGGTAAGTTGGCTTTCTTTCCTTGAATTTACGTGGCCTACGACTTGTATAGTATGACAGAAATACCAGATTTCCAAAGCTAAGTAAGAAAAGGTGATGAAGCATATGTATAATCTGGTAGACACTTACTTTTGTAGCCCTGGGTTGTCCTGTAGGAAGTGCTTCCACAGTGAGGCTCCCATGCTATGGGGCTACTCAGTAGGCCACATAGGCTTAGAAAGCCCCAGCTAACACCCACAGGACAGGCCACACCAGTTGTTCAATAAGTAAAAACAAATCTTAAGTGTCTTTCCAGCCCCCAGCCATAGCATTTTTTCAATTAGTCATTGTAAGACAGAAAGTAATCATCCCAGTAGGGCTTTATATGAATTCTTTTGCTATTTATTTAATCTGAATTCTTGACCTACATGTTTGCATATGTAATAGAATGGTTGATTTAAGCTTCTAAATTCTGGGACAATTTGTTATGCAGAAGCAGTAGCTGAAGCAGAATTGCTCCTTCACATGGCCTAATGTCTTTTGTGTTTAATTGTTGTGATGGTAGGTACCATCTCATCAAAACTGACTCATAGCTGACCTTGCAGGGGATTTTCAGAGGCAGTAAATCCCATCTTTTTCCTGGAACAACTGGTGTATTTCAGACAGTCTTTGGGTTGACAGTGCAGCTCTTTACCACTAATCCACCAGAGCCAGGGGTCGGGGGAAAGGCCTACGTATGAAGAGAAAATTTTAGGAATGTGGAGCATTGCCTCTCAGTTTTCAGTACACTGTTTCAAGATCTTGTGCTCCTTTCCTGTGCTCTGTTCCTCATGGAAACATTATATATTGAGTATTTATGAAGAATTGACCCGCACGGGCAACCTGACTTGCCTTATACATTTGCAGATTTATCCTTAGACCAAGCTTAATGTAATAAATCCACAATAAGCATATATTATTTTGATCAAAACAGTAAAAGCGAAATAATTTTTTAAAAGGTATCGAGGTGTTTTTATGCTGTTGTTACTTGTGGTTTGCCATAAGAAATTTTTTTTTTGTTTTAGGACATTAAAAATAATACTTATTAAAAATAATACCACTGTGGAAGGCGGTATGGTGCTTTCTCAAAAAGTTGCAAATAGAGACACCATTTGACCCAGCAATTCCACTACTGGGAATATACCGCAAAGAGACCATAACTAACATCCAAGCAGATATATGCACACCCATGTTTATTGTGGCTTTGTTCAAAATAGCAAGGAGTTGGAAACAACCTAGGTGCCCATCAACGAATGGATAGAGAAGCTGTGGTATATTCACGCAATGGAATACTACGCTGCATTCAAAAACAAGGAACTCATGCAATATTATTCAAAATGGGTGACCCTGGAGGACATTGTGCTGAGTGAAATATCTCGGTCGCAAAAAGGACAAATACGGCATGATGCCACTGCTGTAAAATGGGACTGATATCAGGGTTGGGGTAAGACTGAGAAAAACTGGATAAATTGTGTATATTGCACTGAAACAGATGAGGGAAAGAATAATTTAAAAGCGATGTATGATAGGGTATTATGGTTATCACAAGAGTCCACAATTAAGGTTGCATAGTGGAATGTACTTGGGGCTGTGGGAGGGGTGTGGGGGGATTGTGTACCAGGGAGGGAGTTTTACTTTTCAAAGAGAGGAGTGAACTGGGGTCGGGGGGAGGGCGGGGGGAGAGAAGTGCAGCAATGAATGAATGGAAATCCAAAATCTCTGTATATGTTCATTAAAATTATTAAAATAAAAATTGCAAAAAAATACTTATCTTTATTACTGCCATTAGCAATTTTTCCAAGTCCAGAGAAAAAATTTTTTAAAAACTTAAACTTTTTTAGAAGAATGAGATTATATTATAGATAAATGTTTCGTTTTTGTTGATGTAACATTTTAGGTAATAGACCTGTTCCTCCCAGTGACATTTAGTATAATTGGTGATGGTGGTGGCGGTGTTGTTGTTAGTGTCTATGAATTGGGACCAACTCATAGCTGACACTCCCAACAGGTTTTCAGTGGCTTTAAATCACATGGGAAGAGTTAACCCACCTTTTTCTCATGGAGCAGCTGGTGAATTCAGATCCTTCACCTGTGGGATTACAGGGCTGTTTCTTAACACTAAAATTACTCATGATTTAATATTTAGTTTGTTGACCTTGGGGTACACACCAGCATGAAAGGAGGAGGAGAGCTTTTAAAAATTCACTGTGGAATCTAATCTCAGGACAAGCCTTTAAAATAGAGGTTAATCCAAGGATCTCTGATTTTTTTATTCTCATACAAGAATATAATTTCCATTAGAATGTACAGCTTTGTTATTTATTTATTTTGGAGGGCAAATACACAAGTGAAACAACACTTCATGTATAATTTAGTGATACTGGTTCAATTCTTTAAAGTTTGAAAGCATCCTTTCTGTACTTTTCCAGATTATCCCATCACCATTATTATAAACACATTGTGTCCTAAACATTTCACCTATACTTGAGATAGCTTCTCAATTATGATTATCTAGAGAAAATGCTTAAGAGTAGCATTCTTAAGACAAATGCTTAAAATGCATTCCTGTTGAGAGACCATTGGGTTTCTAAGACTAACATGGGAGATTGCCCATCTTTCTCCTACAGAGGCACTTGTGGGTTCGAACTGCTAGCAGGGTGCCGCCTTTGAATTAGCATAAACTCCTTTTTAAGGCAGACATTCCTTATTTATTAGGCTAAGCATTTCTTATGGCCTAGTCTCTAGGGCATTGTGCACATAACCTTAGCTGGTCAGTTGTCCTGCTTCTCTCATGCCTGGGAAACCCAGTGGAGATCAGTTATGGGTAGGTGTGAATCTGTAAGAGAGAGAGATTTGGTTAAAAATTACTTAAGATGAAAATACTACCTCAGGCTAATAGTTGCAGGTAATTTGATTTCTTCATCCATCTCAGTGGCCCCAGAAAGTTGGATTCCATTAGAATTCAACTTTTGTTTTATATTTTCTACTGTTTTGATAAAGATTCCTCTGTAGAACCTTTGAATACAATGTACGGTAATGGTAGCTAGGCACCAGCCAGTTTTCCTAGTCTCATGGCTGAGGATGGAGTAGTTCTTGGAGGGGAGTAGAAGGGTATTTCAAGTCCTTTTTCAATTTCTGACTTTCTCTTTTGTTGTTGCCAACAAACAGCCTGTATATTGTTATTTTAATGACTTGCAGAATTTGTTGTCCTCATTTAGTATACCAGGGTTCACACAGTAACGTGGTAGTAAATGACTTTTGAGAGTTATGGGTTCTCATATTATTTTTCCTGTGACTATACTGCAGTTTCATTTCAAGAAGATATTCCATGAGCTTATAATTCATCTTTTCAGTATTCTACCTGTAAAACTATAAGAAGTTTAAAAGTAGTTTGTAAAAACCACAGTGCCTTTGTAGTACATTTATTTGACTCCATTCTAGTGGTAGAGACAATCTAACTAAGAATAATTTTATCAGAAACAAATCACTGTTTGTATTCTTTGTACAGTTTTTTAAAATACTATTTTTTTTCTTTTTTTATTGAAATTTTAATGAAAATTTCTAGACTTGGGATTTCCATTCATTTATTGTTGCACATTTTCCTCCCTGCCCACTCCTTGCCCCAGTTGGTTTTCGTTTGAAAATTAAAACAACAATAATAACAACAAAACCCCTTTCATTATTATATAATCCCTCCCTAGTCCACTTTCCCATGAAGCTCTTATTCTGAACTCTTGCCATGAAAATAATACCTGATCATATATTCCCTTTAAACAGTTCTTTCCCTCATGCAGTATACATTATTTATCCCCTCTCTTCTCAGATTCCCCCAAACCCAATGTCAGTCTTGTTTTAAAACCGTGGCATTATGCAGTATTTGTCCCTTTGTGACTGAGATATTTTACTCAGTATAATGTCCTCCAGGGTCACCCATTTTGTATAATATTTCATGAGTTCCTTGTTCTTCAATGCAGCGTAGTATTCCATTGTGTGATTA
>NW_006399969.1:2485864-2489855 GCF_000299155.1 Elephantulus edwardii
TCTCTTATCAGACATGCCATTACCAAATATTTTTTCCTCTATAAATTCTAGATATAAGTCTCTTATCAGACATGCCATTACCAAATATTTTTTCCCCAGTGTGTGGGTTTGTTTTTTACTCTGTTGGGGAAGGTTTTGGATGTGCATAGGGATTTGATTCTTAGAAGGTCCCATTCATCTATTTTATCTTCTCCTTACTGTAGGTGTTTCAGGATGCTGAGAAGACTGTAAATGCAGAGGATTAGGGCTTCTAAAGTTCTTCCAAACTTTTCTCTAATGAAGTTTATAGTCGTTGGTTTTAGTCCTAAGCCCTTGATCTACTTTGAATTGGTTTCTGTGTATGAAGTGAGGTGTGCATCTTGCTTGAGTTTTCTGCAGTTAGCTTTCTAATTTTGCCAACACAATTTGTTAAAAAGGCTGTCATTTCCCGACTTAACTGATTTCATCTCCTTATCAAAAATCAGTTGTCCATAGGTAGATGGGCTGATTTCTGGGTTCTCTATTCTATTCCATTGATCTATGTGTCTGTCATTGCTACCAGTACCATGCTGTCTGGACCACCATGACAGTGTAGTAGGATTTAAAATCAGGGAGAGAGATGCCTCCTACCTTGTTTCTCTCTTTAAGGAGTGCTTTGCTTATTCGGGGCCTCTTCCCATTCTAAATGAAATTGGAGATTGCCTAGTGAAAGGTTAAACAGTAAATTATGTTTCTATTTGATAATATTTGTGTGTGTGTGTGTGTGTGTGTGTGTGTGTGTGTGTGTGTGTGTGTGTATTTACTATGGAATTAGATTCAGCTGGTTTAGTAGGAGATTCCCCCTCCTTCTCCTGGAGGGCATCTGGTGGATTTGAATTTTCCACCTTCAGGATTGCGGTGGAGCTTCTTACCACTAGGCCACCAGAGGCTTCCTATTTGATAATTTCTATACATGTTCTTCTTCAGTGTCATACCTATTTTAAAATGTCTGCTTGTTTCATTTCTAGTACTCTAGTTTCCCTGTTTTTATGTCTTTAGAATAATATTTTTTTTTTCTTTCTATTATACATGGTCTTTTGAGTAGAGCACAATGTTGGGGCTAATAATCCTTAACTTGTGTGTTACTTTGCTCTTTCTTTACAGTTTCTGTTAAGATTTTCAGCATTGTAAAAAGAAACTCTATTTTAAAAAACAAGTCAATGCACAAAGCATAAAATAAGAATTAATATGCTATTGTATATAACAATACATAGGGTTTTTGGAGGCCTGCTATTTCAGAAGTGGATAGCCGGCCAGTCCTTCTTCCTAGTCTGTCTTAATCTGAATGTTCATATTTAGAGAAGTATCAGACAGACCAGCATTTTACAGAAAAAGTTAAAGATATATCCCCTATTGTGGAGTTAACCATTAGTATCAGTGTTGTCCCTGCCTTCGGCATGCATGTCTTTACCCACTTATTTCCCTGCTCCACCATCCACCAGGATACCCATCCACTTCTACCCAATCCCTTCAGCCTCTGTCTCCCATTGTCCAGCCCTTGTTCTGATAGCTTATATCTGAAACTTCCTTGATCCTGTGATTCCAAACACGTCAGTTGCTGATAGTTTCTTATTCTGTGACCAGTGACTCTTAAGTTTAGTGGTAATGTTTCCCCAGTGAAGGTGATGTGTCCTGTAGATAGGTTTTTCTTGTCCTGAGGGCCACAGGCATCAGGATGGATGGTGAAGAGATTGAGATTGTTCACAGCTTTAGTTTGCTTGGCTCCACAGTCAACACTCTTGGCACCAGTAGCCAGGAAATTAAAAGACGTATTGCCATGGGAAACTCTGTTGTAAGGGACCTCTCCAAAGTACTGATGAGCAGTGCTGTCTCTCTGGAGACTAAGGTGTGTCTGATATAGGCCATGATCTTTGCTATCGCTTGTTATGTATCAGAGAATTGGACAGTGACTGAGGAGGATAGAAGGAGAATTGATGCCTTTGAGCTGTGGTGCTGGAGAAGAGTATTTAGGGTACCATGGACTGCTGCAAAAACAAACAGATTCATCCTGGAAAGGGTCAAACCAGGAGGCTCCTTGGTGGCAAGGACTCTGAGGCTCCGTCTAACATACTTTGGTCATGTTGTAAGGAGGGACCAGTCCTTGGAGAGGGACATCATGCGTGGGCGGGTGGAGGGACAGCACAGGAGGGGAAGGCCCTCTATGAGGTGAATTGATTCAGTGACTGGGGTTATTGGAATGGGAGTGTCAGAGACAGTGCGATTGGCACAGGAGAGACAGAGTTTAGGGCTGTTGTACATAGGGTCGCTATGAGTCACAAGTGACTGGATGGCACATAACGGCAACAACAATAGTATCTAACAGATTAAAATAGAAATTGTTATTTGACAGATTTCTATAAAGTCAGCTGATTTAAATCTTAAGGGTAGGATATATTAATTTACTTAAAAGGAATAACTTAAAACTTTGTCATCTTTCTTTGAGAAGTAATGTCATGCTTTTATTGCATATCACAACTTAAACTTCATTTAGTTTATGTTTATTTCAGATTTTTCTATATTTACACTATTCTGTAAATATTGGATTTCTAATAAGAACTCTTTGTATTTGGTTTTCTAGTCTATAGTTACTAATCTAAAAATATCTTTTTAGTCTCGTAGTGTGGATAAGCAACATGCTGTAATCAATTATGATGCCTCTGCAGATGAGCACTTGGTGAAAGATTTGGGCAGCCTAAATGGGGTAAGTGAAGACTTTATTTTTTTATTGTAGGTGAGCATTTTCTTAATAAACATGAAAACCACATTGTATTCCTTACTTGTGTTATGTTTTGTTTTTGAGCCCTGGGGGCCTAGTCTTTAGAGAGCTGTGCTGCTAACCCAAAGACTACCATTCTCTGGTAGTTTGAATCTCCTCAGCAGCAAGATGAGCGTCTCTTTCCCTTACACCTTGCATGCTCACTAGATACTTAGCCCTTGCTGCTGTTAGGTACTCTCAAGTTTGAGCCGACCCATAGCAGACCCTCCAGTGGGTTTTCAGAGGCAGTAAGTCACATGGCAGGAGACTGCCCATCTTTTTCTCATGGAGCAGCTCGTGAATTCAAACCCCTTGCCTTTGTGTTATCAGTGTAACCACTTATCTCTAGGCTACCAGAGTTCCCCACCAAGCACTTAGGAGACCATTTATGAGGAATATGACTAACTCATGTCCCCAGGAAAGTGGAGACGCAGTAAATTCCTGCATGAATTTGGGATGAGGTTTACTGCAAATATTTGTATTGATTAAGTACCCCTTGAAGGAAATGAAACAAAATTTGGCCTAAAATAGGACTTAAATTTATATATAGAAAAACAGCAGAAGCCATAACAGTAGAATGTTAAGTACGCTTTGGAGACAGAAAAGTATGATTTAATTTTAGAAAATAGAGATGGAAAGGTAGTCTGTAGCCAGATGGAAGAATCTTCTTCTGAAGTAGGAGGAAAAGAAGTGAAATGTCTCTTTTCTTTAACAGGAAATAAATATTAAGACTTATTATTGTTTCTTTGGGTCCCTCCTTTGAAACTACTTCTATTTTTTTTTTTTTTCAAATTTTGTTTCTCCACATTGAATGAATGTTACAGCCATAGAGAGTAAGAGAGTGCTGAAGTATTGACTGTATGCTCTTTTTTTAATTGAATGATTTTTTTAACGTAACGTATATATTTTTTACAACATATTCTTTCTATTTAACTTTTCTCCATTCATTCATTGCTGCATTTTTTCCTCCCTGCCCACCCTCTTCCCCAAGTTCGTTTTTCTCTTTGAAAAGAAAAAAAAATTTATTATTATATAATTCTCTTTCCCACTCCCAAGGCCATAGTCCACTTTACTGTGCATTTCTCTTTCTGGATTCTTGACATGGAAATAATACCTAATCCTATATCCCTTTTGACCGTTTACACTTTTCCTGAATGATATCTTTGACATCCTCCCACAACTCATCTGGTCTTCGCTCATTAGTGTTCAAGGCCTCAA
>NW_006399969.1:2493035-2496957 GCF_000299155.1 Elephantulus edwardii
GTGACTGGGGTAATCGGGATGGGTGTGTCAGAGGCGGTGCGTTTGGTGCAGGTCAGAGCAGCGTTTAGGGTTGTTGTGCATAGGGTCGCTATGAGTCGGAAATGACTCGACGGCACGTAAGAACAACAATAACATATCCCTTTTAAACAGTTCTTTCTCCCTCATCTGTTTCAATGCAGTATACATAATTTATCCCATCTTTCTCAGTCTCCCCCAACTCCTATGTCAGTCCTGTTTTACAACAGTGGCACTATGCAGTATATGTCCTTTTGTGACTGAGATATTTCACGCAGCATAATGTCCTCCAGGGTCATCCATTTTTCATAATATTTCATGAGTTCCTTGTTTTTCAATGCAGCATAGTATCCCATTGTGTGAATATACCACAGCTTCTCTATCCATTTGTTTGTTGGGGGGCACTTGGATTGTTTCCAGCTCTTTGCTATTGTAAATAAAAAAGCAATAAACTTGGGATTTTTAATATATATATCTATTTTCTTATGGCTCTACTAGCATACAAAGACTTGTTCTGTATATACTTATTGCTCACATCCATACTCTTAAAATCAACTAAACAGAAAGGAAATGTATACCACAAGCTACAAAATGCTGTGCTTCCCAGAATATACATCAAAGCATGCAGTGATTTGCAAAAATCTCAAACAACATTTTTCCCTCTAAAGAGTTTTTAATATTGATTATTTGAGGTTTATGTGCATGTTGGGAAGAAGGGAGCATGATGTTCTGTTTTAGTCAAAGCTTGCTTTGTTTGTTATAAAACTAACTGTGAATTATTTGGCTTTGTATTACCGTTGCTAATATTGGGTATCTGCTCACTTCTGCTTCAGCTCACTTTCACTGCCTTACCTCAGGGACTGTCTCTCATTGCTATTGCGTCAGAACTGACTCATAGCTGACTGCACTGGGTTTTCTGAGGCTGTAAGTTTCACAGGAGGAGATTGCCATCTTCCTCCTGAGAAGCATCAGGTGAATTCAAGCCAGTAGAGATGGAGGACACTGGTGACTTAGGAGGATGATAGTGCTACTGCAAAGGACAGGGGTCACTGGTGACCCAGAGTGGCTTCTTTTTCAATGCAGCTGACATAGATGACTGAGATTGAGACATTCGTGTCTCCAGTCATGTTCAGAGCTGGCCACACTCCTGGTCAGCATTGCAAACGTCATCCTACTCTCAAGTGACTTTCCCTGTCTGGTTCCACATTGTCCTTTGCCACATGAGGTGACATTGTTGCCATACACCTTTGGGTTAATGGTCCTACTACTCAGGAACTGTATCCAAAACAGTAGCCTTCCTTCTCACACTAAGTAATTAGGCTTGCTTCTGCCCAGTCAGTCCCCCACTAGCTTACCATTTAGAAATGAAAGGCCTACAGAAAAGGCCCTGGTATATGAGAATATGAACTTGCTGATAATGTTAACATGCTGAGCTGATTAAGGTGGAGTGGAAAGGCAAACTAGAAATGGTTTTAAAATGGGGCGCAGGTATAGGCAGTTTCATTTCCAGTCCTTATTTTTCACAATTTCTTTTCTTTTTTTTCCTCTCCATATTCATAAATCTTTGATTTTACATTTATTTTGAGTACCTGTATTAAATCTGAGGAGCCCTCATGGCATAGTGTGTACTAAAGAATGCACATATCAGGCTCTAACTGAAAGGTTGGCAGTTCAATCCATCATCTGCTCCCTGACAGAGTTCTGTGGAGATGGGTAGCCTTGGGATCTTGATGGAGGGTCGCTTTGAGTGAAGTAGACCCCTGGCATGGGCTTGGCTTTTTGGTTTGGTTACTTGATCTACTTTTACATATCTTTCCCTCGGCTGTATTATGAGTTCCTGACTAGATCCCGTGTGATTTGCTTTTGTAAATACACCACAGTGCCTAGTTTGTGCAGTAAATCAGTCTTCAGTGTCTTTATTTTTCCTTCTTAGCAGCACAGCACATGTGCTGCACTGCTAACTAGAAGACTGACGATTCAAACCCACCACCTTCTCCAAGGCAGAAAGCTAGACCATCTTAACAAAGAGGCACCATGAGTTAGAGTCTTCCTACCTGGCATTTGGATTGGATTTGGGTTAGGTGTGTGTTTCGAATAGGGAGTTCTAGTTGCCTAATAATAGGTAAGGAGTGCTGCCATCCCAAACACAGGCAGTTAGACTCCACTAGTTGCTGTGCACAAGAAAGATGGGCAGTCTTCTCCTGTGTGAGTTACTGCCTCTGAAAACCTTCTGGAAGATCACTTGTGAGTTGATTCTTACTCAACGACAGTAAGATATAAAGATAATTAGCATGGGAGCTCTGGTGGCGATGGCCACGGGGAGTTGCACTGCTAATTCAAAGGCAGCTCCTCTCTGGAGATTCAGATCCACCAGCAACTCCAGGAAAGACAGATGGACAATCTCACTAATCTCTGCTATACTAGTGATTCCCTCCAGCAGGTTTTCAGAGGCAGTAAATTGCATGGGAAGAGTTTGACCATCATTCTCCTGAGCAGCTGATGGATTCAAACTGCCTGCCTTTGAGATTGCAGTATAGGTTTTTCCGAGCTAGGTCACCAGAGCTCCCTTTTACTCTTAGTAAGAGAAAATTTAATGTATGTATAGCTAGTATTTGTGGCTTGCAGTATATTTTTTTGAACAGAACTTCTCTAAGTATAACCAATCCCATTATTATTATTATTATTTCATATTAGCTTACTCTTTATCAGTATGGTGTAGTCCTTAAAGAGTTGAGCTACTAACTGAAGGGACTCACCTCTCTCCATTCGAATCCACCAGTGGCACTGTGAGAGAAAGGTGAGCAATCCCCACCTATGGAGTTAATAGACTCAGAAACCAACTGGAGGGTCAACTGTTAAGTTCGTTCCAACTTGACAATAGTGGGTGGGTAGGTGGGTGGGTGAGTGAGTGTTATCAATTTGTTGTGTACCTTCATGTCGAAACCAACTCACAGTAAATCACACAGGAGGAAATTGCCCATCTTTACCCAAAGAGTAGCTGCTGAATTTAAACTGTGTGACTTTGGTTTAGCAGTGCTTCCCCTTACCACTAGGCCACTAGAGCTCCCTTGTTATCAGTATAGTTAGGACAAAATTATACTCTGCAGGAGAAAAATTTGGTGCTCTCTTCCTGCCAGTTAAAATCAAGAATACCCTTTGGTATGCTTTTCCTTCATGGAGTCAGAATTAACTGATGGCACCCAGTTACAATGGTAAATATATACTGTTGTTGTTGTGTATTGTTGAGTCAAAACCAAACCATAGTTGACCCTACAGCAGGTTTTCAGAGGCATTTAATTGCATGTGAAGAAATTGCCCATCTTTCTCCTGAAGAGCCTCTGGTGTTTTTGAACCATGTGTCTTTGGGATTGCAGCGCAGCTTCTTAAAATAGTAGGCCACCAAAGCTCCAAAGTATATACTAGGTTGATAAAATAGCAGAATATTTCAACATGTTGAGGTAAAAAAATAAGGTCACTACAATTCCATATGTATCTTTTATAAATGGATCCAAAGAGCCCATATGATGCTGACTTTTAGGTAAATTTTTCAGAAATGAAAAAGAAACTCTGGTAAGAAGCTGTGCTATGATCCCTATATTACATGCTACACATAGTTAGACATGCCTCCATAAAGCTGATATGGGTTGAGTGGACCCTGATAAATATATTGGCAATTGTGTTTCATTTCTAATTTGCCAAGTATGGATTAGGAGTTTACCTTGGCAACATTTTTAGGAACTTTTTAAACCATCTGCATTTGTCTCCACCATTGGTAGACTTGAGACACTGAACCCTACTTTTTCTGTGGTACCTGTAATGGTGATAATGGTTTAGTTTTAAATTATTTAATTAACCTATAGGGTACTTGAAACATCTTTTTTTAAAATTTTTAAAATTTTTTAATTTT
>NW_006399969.1:2497057-2586273 GCF_000299155.1 Elephantulus edwardii
CCAGTTTGCTCCTGTCTTTGAAAAAGTAAAAGAAAAATTCTTTGGTATACAATCCCCCTGCACCCCTCCCACTGCCCCAGGTACACTCCACTATGTACCCTTAATTCTGGACTCTTGTGATAACTATAATACCCTATCATATGTCACTTTTAAATTATTCTTTCCCTCATCTGTTTCAATGCAGTATACATAATTTATCTAGTTTTTCTAGTCTTACCCCAACCCTGATATCAGTCCCATTCTATAACCGTGGCACCATTCAGTATTTGTCCTTTTGTGACTGAGATATTTCACTCAGCATAATGTCCTCCAGGGTCACCCATTTTGAATAATATTGCATGAGTTTCTTGTTTTTCAATGCAGTATAGTATTCCATTGATTTGTTGATGGGCACCTGGGTTGTTTCCAACTCCTTGCTATGGTGAACAAAGCCACGATAAACATGGGTGTGCATATATCTGCTTGGATGTCACTTATGGTCTCTTTGGGGTATATTCCCAGTAGTGGAATCGCTGGATCGAATGTTATCTCTATTTGCAACTTTTTGAGAAAGTGCCATACTGCCTTCCACAGTGGTTGCACCTACTTGAAATATCTTAAAGCTATTTGAATTGTATTAGACACTATATGCTGTGTAGTCTGAAGCATCAAGTGTGAAAAATTTTCATCTTAAGTATAAAAAATAATATTTCTTATGTAATCTGATATCTTTTTCTTTCTTGTAGACTTTTGTGAATGATGTAAGGATTCCAGAACAAACATATATCACCCTGAAACTTGAAGATAAGCTGAGATTTGGATATGATATCCTTCTATGATTTTACACATTTATTACAGATGAAAATTTTTTTTTCATTCTTACAGAGGTGCATTTATTCCGTATACATAATTGGACATCTACTATGAGCCGGGGTTTGTGTTAGATGCTAGGAATATGTGTTAGATGAGGGGAAGATGGTGAACAAAGTGGGCCAAAACCCCTGTCCTCATAGAACTTACAATCTATGTGTGTATGTACGTAAGCAAAATGTAAGGGTAAGCCACATGCAAGTAGATAAACAAGGAGAAAAATCAGGTAGGGAAGGGGGCTAAAAAGTGTGAGGCTTGTAATTTCTTTATTTAGAGAGACCAGGGAACAACCACCTGGTTAAAGGCTGGATGATATATGAAGAGAGCCACTGCCTCTCCAGGAAATGCATTTTAAACAAGAGTAAATGCAAAGGCCCTGAGGCACACAAGTACCTGGGCAGGTGTGCATCAAGGAGGTCCATGTGGGTGGGGCGTAGGGGCAGTGGAGAGAACGACCC
This sequence comes from Elephantulus edwardii, assembly GCF_000299155.1. Lineage (NCBI taxonomy): Eukaryota > Metazoa > Chordata > Mammalia > Macroscelidea > Macroscelididae > Elephantulus > Elephantulus edwardii. The sequence continues at coordinate 2,498,365 of NW_006399969.1, forward strand.
TGCATTCAGGTTGGACTTGGCCCGGTGCGAGGCCTGCTGGCATTTCTACTGAGAGTTAACTGGAAAGTTGGAGGGTCCTGAATGTGATCAAACTGAAGTTGGAAAGGGCTTCATGCGTGTGCCTCTGGGTGTGGCTTGGGGTCTGTGTTGGGCACAGGAGACATGCTCACCGCAGAGCCTGGATAGGTGCTGGCTTCACAATTTTCCCTCCAGGACATGTTGAGGCTAAGGACAAACTCAGGGTAAAAGGGATGGGAGGTGTTGAACATGGAGAAGCCCAGGATGTTGAAGGACTCTTCTAGACAGTGCCGTCCAGATGCAGGATGGGGAAGTCCATGGTGGTGAGGATGTACTTGTAAAACGCTGAGGTCATTCCCAGTTCTGAGGCCTTGCAGAGAATGAAATGGGAGATGGATGCATTGGCATAGCTGATGATGCTGGACACCTTATCGTCATGAATTTCCTTGAGCAGCAGCATGGGGTCCCGGCTGTCATCCAGCATCCAGACTCATGGTGTCTCCTTGGAGATGAGGAAGCCTCGCATCATCTCCTCCAATCGCAGCTGGCACTCAGCCTTGGCACAGATGAGGCTGGCTGAGGGGTAGTTGAAAGACTTGAGGATTCAGGACACTGCCAGGCTGACCTCTTATTGCTGGGGTACAGGTTGACTGATGCAAAGCGAAGGTACTGAAGGTGGGATGTCTCCTCGGGGCCCACCTTGATGTGGGGGATCTCTTTCTCCCCACAGATATGGCTCACAGTGGAGGCAGAAGCAGGGCTGGAAGAGGGCCCCAGGACAGACATAACCCCCTTGGGCAGGATCTGACACATGATGTCTGTGGTCTCATACTGGCTGTCCCGCTGCAGCTCAAAGATGTCTACTTCCACTCGGGCCTTGGCAGGAACCTTGATGATCCCATTAATCTGCTCTTGGGCAAGGGCCAGATGCTCTCCACGGCCATACACTGTCTGGTCATCCAGGATGGCAGCCATATGCAGTGATGACAGCACCTGGCAGCTGGGGTTGGCAAAGGCAACAAGCAGCAGCACTCAGCTGGCATCTTCCTCCCTTCCTCATGGGAATTCAGCTACTGCGGCCCCCACTTGCCACGGATCCTGGTGGGACGGAGGGCTGGGCTTCCTTGAGGCCCACAAACGACAGTGGGAGATGCTCAGGCACTGGGTGGTGGTGTGGCTGGGGCGGGAGGAAAGGGAAGTCCATGGGACCCCCTCCCCCGCTGCCAGTGGTGGCCCCCAGCTAATCCAAACTGGTGGCTCCCATGGGGGGGGGCGGGTAGGAAGGAGAGGTGGAAGAAGAGAGGGCGGCCAGGGAGGGGGGAGAAGGGGAAAGGAGAAAATGGAGGAGAGAAGGGGAGCGAGGAGAGGGGGATGGAGCAAATGGGCCAGATGTAAAATATCTTTAATAAAATTAACTTATCTTGAATTACTAATATAGATAGGCCAGAATTCTCTGTTTATTGAGTGCCTTCCTGTATTAATGTTTAAATATTTAATTTCTATGCCTGTTCCTTAAAAAAAAAAAAAAAAACCTTAGAAAAATTGAGGCACTTAGCCTTTTTATATGTACTCTGAATTGATGACGTTTTCACAGAGATATCTCTGGAGTACCGTTTTTATATGTAATTTGGGTATCCAAATGTATAAACGGGAAGATAGCAAGGGGATGTTCCATTTTAGCCCAACCCGAAGATTGTTCTCACATGAATGACTGTGGCACAAATCAAACTCCTGGGAGGGATGTAATAATTTGAAACTACTTTTGTGTCAACCTCCAGCTTTACGTCTTTTGTGAGCTCTTTTGTCCAAGCTTTTCATTGTCCTGTGGCTTCTACAACTCAGCCTCCTTGATAAAGTGTTTTCTACCTTAGGTGTGTTTTGGAAGTTCTTCTATTTAAAAGCAGGACTCAGGTTAGGTGAACAGGGACATGACTGTAAGGTAGATGAAGAATCTCTGGTGTCTTGGTCCCTCATGCTGCCTCTTAACTTCCTGCATTTTCCTTCCTTAAGTCTAATGGGTGTCCTGCTCCATGTGTGCCCTCTGCCTTGTCTTCACTCTGTCTCTGTCCTGTGGGTGGCCATAAAGCTCCATGTATTCCTTGTCTGGGCCTGCTGCTTGCTTGCTTTGTCTCATAGCCACCCTGTGCAGTTTGGCAGCAGGCAAGAACCACTGTTGCTTCTCATTCACTCTTTTCATTCAGTTTTTTCTTTGTATCAGAACCTTATTAGACTCTCTTATCTTTTCATTGATGTTCAGAGACTCATTTGGTTGTCAAGACACATTGTACTATTTTGTGTCTCACTAGGTTGCTATCCTCATACCTGAAAAACAATTTATTAATTTGCCACAACAACAAAAAGAACATTTCACAGTGGAATGAGATTAGAAATAAAAATTAAAATTTGTATGGCAAAAGTTTGAGGGGTTGAATCAAAGAAATTAAATTATAATTTATTAAAGCAACTATTGCATGAAATACGCCAGTTTTTAAAGTGGCTCTAAACTTTAATAAAATGCTACAGCAATCAAAATAAGCTTGAGAAAAAAACTAGTAACTCCAAGTGGACAAACATGTAGCAGATGAGCAAAGCTGTCATTTATTAAATATGTTCTGTGTACCACAGATAGTACCAGTGGTATGAGAATGCGGTCATGAGTGAAGCTGACACACAGCCCTGTCCTTGTGAGGATGACACTTAATAGCTAGCAGAGGAAACCAGCAAAAGTTTGATCATGGAGAGGAGAACTCTGGTGGCCTAGTGGCAAAGAATCTCTCTACTACTCTGAAGGCACAGAGTTCAAATCTACCTGCTCTGCAGGAGAAAGCTAGATAAACTCCTGTGTGGTTTACAGTTTCTGGAAACATGCTGACAGGTCAGCTATGAGTCAAAACTTGTTGACTCCTAACAACAAGTGCTATGGGGGAAAAGTATGCAAAGGGCCATGCAGAGAGCTAGTGGTGGAGAGTGGTCTCAGGCCCAACTCCTAGTGACCCCATGTCCACCAGAAGGAAGCCCTGGCCAGCCTTATCTTCTCCACAGTGCCTAATCCCATTCATTTTTGCTTTCACTGGGTCAGTCCACCTTGCTGAGATCCTCCCTTTTCTTGATGACTCTTCACTTTGCCAGGTATGATGTCCTTCTCCAGCAACTGGCCCATCCAGATAACATGCTATAAATATGTGAGATTAAGTTTCATTATACTTGCTTCTAAGGAATACTCGAACTGTGCTGATTCATTGTCCAACTTTCAGGTGCATTAGAAGCAATTAAATATGCTAGGGCTTGCTTTTATCAAGTGCTTATTTGTCTTTAAAGTGACATCCTTGCTGTTTAACATTTCTATAGCTAAAGATTGTGGATCTGAGGAAGATGAAATCTTTTGACACCTTTAGTCTTTTCTCCATTCTTCATGACATCATTTATATTGGTCCAGTCATAAGAATTTTTATTTTCCTTTTGCTAAAATGTAATTCATACTGAATTAATATTTGAATCTATCTTTGAATCCATCTTTGTGCTTCATCAGTGTTTCAAGAGTTTGTAATTTTTGACAAGCAGGGTTGTGTCATCTGCATATTGGCAGGTGGAGAGTGAAAAGTTAGACTTTAAAACAATAATCATGGACTAGTTCATTGAGAAGCCAGGATTGGAGTGAAGATGTGGAGTAGGAAAAGTGAAAGAACTAACTATATAGAAATCAAGAAAAAGAGCTTTTCAAGTAGATCGAATACCTAAGTAAAAGACTTTAAGCAAGAGCATTTATGCCATCTTTGAGAAACGGCATTTGTAGCCTTTGGAGCTGGAGCTGGGAAAGTTAGGAGTAAGGGTGTTAGGAACAATATATGAGCCTCAGGGACCATCAAGACCTCTGGTGAGTTATTCCATAGTGTGTTGCATTGCCAGCCAAAAAGCTTCATGTCTCTGGAAGTTCAAATCCACAAACATCTCTGTGGGAGAAACATGGGCAGCCTCCTTTTAACCATTACAGCCTCTGACACCCAGAGGAAGGCCACCAAATTGGAACTCCCTCGACAGCAGTAAGTAACTGTGAGTTGAGTTTTCAAGTTATAAGGATTTTACTTTTTGTTCTGTGTGAAATGGAGCCATTGGCAAGTTTTGATTAGAGGAGTGACAAAATTTGACTTACATGCTTACTGTGCCCATCTTTTCTTGTTGAAAAATGTCTAAAGGCAAAGTAGGCAAGAATGGAAAAACAAAGATCAGTTGTTAGTGGCATCGAGTTGTAGACCACTGCTAGCAACCCTGTGAATGGAAAACCTGAACACTTAATTTGACTTTCATTGTTTCTCCAAGTTCATAGAGTCTCCAGAGGCAAGCTGTTTCAGAAGTGGATGCCACTCCTGCTTCCAAGCCTGTTTTAATTGTGAGCTCCACCAAACACTGTCTACTATGGGTGACCATTATTACATTTGACACATCAGTTAGGCGGCTATTATATAATAAGTAAGCAGTAATGAAGATGGAGATTGTGTCTATATGCCTGGTGACATATTCCAAGAGAGCCAAAATACAACACTGAGTTTATCCCAACTAAATGTAAACCCACCTCAAAAACAGAGGTAACACCCATGGTAAGAGCAGTCAAGAAAATCTGCTATTAAAGACCTCTTCAGAATATAAAAAGGATATCAGTTTAAAGAGTAAGGTGTGGCTGGCACAAAATATAGCCCTTTTCAACTTGTTCATACGTCTGTTAAAGTTGGACAATGAATAATGAAGATCAAAGAAGATGTGATGCTTGAGAACTGTGATGTAGACTATGTCTATATACCCATATATTGGTTGTAGCTGTGCTGCCAACCCAAAGGCACATGGTTCAAATGTACTAGCATCTCCATGGCAAAAGATGGGCAGCCTTCTAGCATTTGAATTACAGCCTCTGAAAATCCACTGGAGGGTCAGCTATCAGTCAATTCTGGCTTGCTGGCACATAACAATAGAATGAATAGTAGTGGAGGTAAGGAAAGCTAGAATCTTGCAGTTATGGATGTGATCAGTAAGATTGACTGTAGAAATGAGAGAAAAGCATTGAGGATGTGTTCCAAGATTTTCCCCTAAACAGGGCTATGCGGTCAAATGGAGCTCATTATTTACTTATGTGGGGGGTTAGGTTTGGTGCGGAAAATAGGAAGACACTTTTCAGCTAGCTTTTGGTGTAATTGTGGTTTCTATATTGTATTTCTGATGCTTTTGCATCCGAGAGCTGGACAGTAATTAAAGATGATAGAAGAAGGATTGATGCCTTTGAGTTGTGGTGCTGGAGAACAATGTTGACTATTCTGTGGACTGCCAGGAGAAAACGCAGGTCTGTCCTAGAGAGGGTGAAATCAGACTGCTCCCTGGAGGCAAGGATTTTGAAGCTCCTGCTCACATAATTTGGGCATGTGACCAGAAAGGACCAGTCCTTAAAGAGGAACATCATAATTGGAAGGGTGGAGGGACAGCAAAAGATAGATTGACTCAGTGACTGGTGAAATGGGATTAGGTCTGTCGGAGACGAGATGGGCTCAGGATAGGGCAGGTTTTAGAGCTAATGTGCATAGGGTCGCTATGAATCACAGATGATTTGATGGCACATTACAACAACAAAGTTTGATTTACGCTATCTTTATTATTTCATTTCATATACTTACTATTGATCTCATGTGCTCGAAACCTTGCCCTGTGCTGCGTCATCCTCACAGTCTCTGCAATGCCTGAGCCCATTGTAGTAGTCACACTGTCGGCCCATCTCATTGAGGGTCTTTCTCTCCTTTACTTTTCCAAGGACTGAACCTTGCAGAAAACATGCCCAAAGTACACAAGTGAGTCTCATGATCTTTGCCTCAAAGGTGTTCTTTTTGCCTGTCTATGGTATAGTCCATACTCCTCGCCAGCATCACAGTTCCCAAGCATCACATCTTCTTTGATCTTCATTATTCATTGTCCAACTTTAACAGATGTATGAATCAGTTGAAAAGGACTATAATTTGTGTCAGCCACACCTTACTCTCAAAACTGATACCCTTTTTGTATTCTGAAGAGGTCTTTAATAGCAGATTTTCTTGACTGCTGATACCATGGGTGTTACCTCTGTTTTTGAGGTGGGTTTACATTAGTTGGGATAAACTCAGTGTTGTATTTTGGCTCTCTTGGAATTTTTTCTTTATATTTTCTTCCCAGATTGCAGAAGTTAGCACAAATCCTCATTTTCTTTGGCTTTGGTGGTTGGTGTGTATGTTTTAATAATAGTCATAATAATTGGTCTTCTTCATATGAGAATAAGTATCATTCCATCACTCACAGCTTAGTACTTCAGGAGCTATCTTGAAATGTTCTTTTCTATTATAAATATGACACTGTTCCTTTTTATTTTCTGCTTGGTAGAACACGTGATTGATTGGTTCAAAATGTCCAGTGTTGTACATATACATCAGAGATCAGGAGAATGGCAGAGTATAGGGTAAGGTTCAGATCTGTTGTTCATCGGATCATAGTATGAGTCATAGTTGACTTGATGACACCTAACAACATTAGACATGTTATCAGTAGTGTCCTGCCCCTTCTGAACGAACATTATGCCTGGCACATTAGAGGGTCAACAAGGAAAAGAAGGACTCTCTCATCAAGGAGCTCAAACTTAGTGACAGCTTTGAAGATTACACAGATTAGAATATGTTTTATTCTGTTAAATGTAGAGACCTTGCGAAGTAGAACTGAGTTAGGAGCATCTAACGAAAACCAGAGTAACCACCCTTGTAGTAATGGGTGCCCTGAATGGGCAACGAAAGACACAAGTACATAGTTACAAGAATTCCTTTTATGACAGGGTTAAGTATTAGTGGGAAATAGGACATCTACGCTGTAGTGAATAGATTCTTTCGTAGTAAATAGAACCATTGTTCTTTTGCATTTACTAATGAAAGCATTCACTTTATTTGGTTCTGCTCTGTATAGGATTAATTGTTTAATAATGTCACATGACTGCTAATTTTTTGGTGGAAAGAGGTGGTTGTTACTTTGAGAGCTCTGATGATAGTGTTCATCTAGCAACTTGAAAGATGAGCTTCATTTTATCAGATCAATTTGTGAATAATCAGAACTTTTTCAAGATTTAATACTGGATTCTCACTGATGATATATGACCTTTCACTTTTGTATGATTTTAAAAAATCCTCAAACTTATTACTATCATGTGGGAACCGACTCTTGGCTGACCCTCCAGCACGTTTTCAGAGGCAGTAGATCTGACAGGAATAGATTGCTCCTCTTTCCCCCACAGATAGCTGGCAGCACAACTCCCTTGGAGTAAGCTACCTGAGAGTACCTGCCACATAATTAGATCCCAGTGCTTTCCCATCATTTTTGTTATGTACCGTCAAGTCACTACAACTCATAGTGACCACATGAGCAGTGGTCTGAACCCTGCCCTAGCCTGTACCATCCTGACCATCTCTGACACCATCTACCCCACCATTACAGGCCGCTGTCAGTCTAGCTTCCTGAGAGTCTACCCCTTGTTTGCTGATCCTTCACTTTCACAGTATGTCTTTTCCAAGAACTGGCCCTTCCTAACAGCATGTCCAAAATATGTAAGGTGAGGTGAAGTTTCACTATCCTTGTCTCCAAGAAGCATTGTAACTGCACCTTTTCCAAGACATATTTGTCCTTTTGATAGTACGTGTGATACTACTCAACACTCTCCTGCCCCAGTTTAAAGGCATCACTGCTGCTTTTGTCATCCCTAGTCATTGTCCACCTTACAGTGGCATAGCAAATAACTGAAAAGATTATGGTTTATATCTGGTGTTCTTTAGTCTTCAAACTGACCTCTTTGCTCTTCAGCACTTTGGAGAGGTCCCTGACAGCAGAGTTTTTTTTATTTCTGCCTGCTGGTGTCAAGGTGTTTTGATTTCTGCCTGCTGGTATCAAGGGTGTTGATTGTGGAAAACTTACCCCAAAGGTTTAGAAATGCTTGCTGAATGTTAAGAGTGCTTTCTTAAACATTTAAAAATGAAATTTTCTAGATATAAGTCCCTTATCACACATGTCATTACCAAATATTCTTTCCCCCTCTGTGGCTTCCCTTTGTACCCTGTTGGAGAGGTTTTTAGATGTGCAAAGGGATTTTATTCTTAGAAGGTCCCATTCTTCTATTTTATCTTCTCCTGGTTATAGGTTTTTCAGGATGCTTGAACGACTGTTCATGTTGTAGATTAGGGCTTCTAGAGTCCTTCCAAGCTTTACTCTAATGACGTTTATATTCCTTGGTTTTAGTCCTAGGCCCATGATCCACTTTGATTTGTTTTTTATGTATGGAGTCAGCTTTGGATCTTCTTTGAGTTCTCTACAAATAGTTTTCCAAGTTTGCCAACACCATTTGTTAAAAAGACTATCGTTTCCCCACTTAACTGATTTCATCTCCTTGTCAAAAATCAATTGACCATAGGTGGATGGGCTGATTTCTGAGTTCTCAATTCTATTTCATTGATCTGTGTGTCTGTCATTGTATCAGTACCACGTTGTGAATGTATGCAACCACTATGGAAGGTAGTGTGGCGTTTTCTCAAAAAGTTGCAAATAGAAATACCATTTGACCCAGCAATTCCACTACTGGGAATATACACTAAAGAAACAAGAACTGCCACCCAAGCAGATATATGCTCATCCATGTTTATTGCGGCTTTGTTCACAATAGCAAGGATTTGGAAACAACCTAAGTGTCCATCAACAAACGAATGGCTAGAGAAGCTGTGGTATATTCGCACAATGGAATACTATGCTGCATTGAAAAACAAGGAACTCATGAAATATACAAAATTGGTGACCCTGAAGGACATGCTGAGTGAAATATCTCAGTCACAAAAGGACAAATACTGCATAGGGCCACTGTTGTAAAGTGGGACTGACATCAGAATTAGGGAGAAAATAAGAGGGGATAAATAATGTATACTGCATTGAAACAAATGAGGACGAGAATTATTTAGGGGAATATATAATTAGGTATTATTGTCATGACAAGAATCCATAATGAAAGCTGCATAGTGGAGTGGACTGGGGGGGAGGGGATTGTATAACAATGAAAGAATTTTTCTTTTCAAAGAGAAAAGCAAACTGGGGGTGAGGTGGGCAGGGAGGAAAGTGTGCAACAATGAATGAATGGAAATCCATAGTCTCTAAACTTTCAAATAAAAAGATTAAAAAATAAGTATTTTAAGCATTTAAAAAAAAGTGTTACCATTAAAGGAATATAGTGATTCTTTTTCAATTACCTGTTAAAAGTAGTAAACTTGAAAAGATTTTAAAATAATCTTTAATAGTTTTTCTAAGCTTAATTACCAGGATTGTGAAGCTATATTCTTCCTTAGCCCTGTTTACATACAAATCTCTTCACTGTTGTACGAGGAGAGATGAGGGTTCCTGAAGAAGCTCTAAAGGTAAGTTTTTAAAAAATTTTGTAATCCTACCATTGAGTGGGATTGATTTCATCCGTGGATGGTTACTTCCATTTTTAAATGTTTTATAGCATGAGAAGTTTACCATTCAGCTTCAGCTGTCCCAGAAATCTTCAGATCCAGAAGTATCAAAGTCTGCGTGTGCCAAAACCATAGACTCAAAGGTTGCAGATGCTGCAGTGGAAGTGCAGCCCAAAGCTCCCGATGCTGTAAAGTGTGAGGAGAAAGCCACAGGTAAGAAAACCACCTTGAAAGACCAATGTTTCTATCTCTTTGTGAAGAAATGAACACTTTAACACGTTGCCGCAAATGACGGCAAAAAAAAAATATGTTTCTAAGCATAGTCATCAATTTAAGTGTGTGGCAACGTGTTAAGGAAAAGTCATCAACACCAAGTTGCATTGCTTATGTTCTTGCTGGTGCAGATTTTAACTTATTTAGTCATGTCAGATAGTGATAGTTCCTAGATAATACTTTTTTTTAACTTAGAGTTCTTTTCAGCCAGCCGCCCAGGCTGAGTATTTGGTTTTTTTCTTTCTCCCCCCCCCCCCATTTAATAATGAATAAAGCAGTACTACCAATCCTCAAAAATATTTTTTCATATATTTCATCTGCTTTAGATAATTTCCCCCCCCCCCCTTTCAGATATTTTTTGCTATGCCTCGTGGTACTCCACTGTATGGTCAGCCATCGTGGTGGGGGGATGGCGAGGTGGATGAGCAAAGAACTGTCAAGTCAAATGGCAAAGCTGAAGAGAAAAGTCATGAAGCTGGAGTATCAGGTAAACTATCTCAGTGACTATGACATTAAATGAATATATTGGGGGAAAATTCTTTCTTTGTAAAGAGACATCTACTACCTATAATTTGATATAGTTGAAGTATCTTAATGAGAATTTTACTTAATTTAAAATTCCTGTATTTGAGTGATTCTCACTTTATAAAGTACTAATTTTAGTGTCATTATCCTGTAATTTTATTTAAATTTATTCTACCTTATGAAGATATTAAAACTTGCAAAAATAAATTAATAGTTTATTGACTACTTATATTTTAAAATAATAAGATAATCAGTGAGACCAATATAGTAGTTATACACTAATTTCATATACATATAACATTTAAAATAATTTTTGCTATGTTCAGAAATGTGATATGAAATTAGAATTTCTTTAAGATTTCAGTGTACTCTGTGTTAGGATTTAGTTGCAGCAAGATAAGCTGAGTTTGGCAGCTAGAAAAAACAGTTCTGGACCAGATCCTCAGATTTAAAGTCAGGGAACATAGTCTTTTGCAGAAGTTTAGTAGTAACTGAAGTGTCTATGATTCCTAAAAACGAAATAAATTGAAGCATCAGTTTTCATATAAGGAACTTGTAAATACAATGCTAAAACCAATTTTTAAAAAGATGTTGTTGTTCAGTGCCATTGAGTCTGAACTGACTCATAGCTGACCCTTCAGGAGATTTTTAGAAGCATTAAATCGCACAGTAAGAAGTTACTCATCTTTGTCTCATGAAGCAGCTGGTGGATTTAAACTGTGTGCCTCAAAAAAATAAAGAATCATGCAACCAGTTTCTTTGACAGCAACAGACAAGGATCTAGAATTGGAGGTTGTGAAATGCATGCAGTACCAGGATCCATATGGAATATAGCCTGAGCTCTTCTCCATTTTCTCCTCATGAAGCTAGCCCTGCAAGATCAGGACAGTATTTTTTTTAGCTAGAGAATAAGAATATTGGTTCTTTAAATATGCTCTAACTGTACAAGCATAAATATCTAAATTTCTAAGAAAGTTAGCATAAGTTAACTTTGGATATAAGTTTCCGTTATTACATCTGTTGTGTTCTCAACATTTTTAATATCCAGTCTCAGAACCTTGCTATTATTTTAGCACACTTTCATATCCAGACAGAAATGCTACCTAAGACTAAATAAATCAAAACACAACACCCACTGCTCTTGCTCCTATAGGATAGAGGGTTTCTGAGGCTGTTCGACTTGAACTGAGCAGTGAACAGCCACGTGCATCACCCTGGGTCCTTTGAAAAACCAAGGATGAAGAGAATTCACTGGTTACCATAACTGAGCCCTTTCTCGGTTGGTGGTGAATCTGGCATTTCAGCAGGGTCTTAAAATCCCTGGTTCTTCTCATTATCTGCTTTGCTGTCTACAGTGGCTGTATGTCCAGGCAGCTTTCCTCACAGTCACAGGCTGTTCTTGGGCACCAGTTAGAACCACTTGCTGCTTAGCGCCACATCCAGGAAACCTCTCAGAAGTAGAAAGAAAAACTTTTTCGTACGGTCTCTACACTTCCGTCCTTGGCCTCTCCCAGGTTCAGGTATAGGTCGCCTGTTGATTTCTGAGCCAATCCATGTCAAAGAATATCAGAATACTTTCCAATTAATTTTAGCCACTCTGAAGTCAAGTATGTGATTAGTTACCTCTCAGGGTGGAGGGACAGTGCAGGAGAGGAAGATCTCAGATGAGATGGATTGATACAGTGAATGGGGCAATGGGGGCTGGTGTGTTGAAATTAGTGAGAATGGCTCAGCAAAGTGAGAGATTCAGAACTGCTGTACATAGAGTCTCTATACATCGCAGGAGATTCACTGGCACATAACAACAATAACATACTATGACAGGAGTGGCATCCACTTCCTAAACCACATACCTCCAGAAACTCTATAAACTTTGATAAATGTTGATAGTTGTAAAGGGGCTTCAGTCCTTTTGTTCATAGGGTCCCTATTAGTCATGCTCAACTCAAAGGCAATCAACAACAACAGGCATATAAGCAGTGTAAGAGAAAAGTGAGCGTTGTTAGGATGGAGGAACAGGAAGTGGATATTCAAAAGCCTTTAGTAATGTTCACTTAAAATTTTTGCATCTTCTGTTCCCTCTTCCTCATTTATGTGTTTGTGTTGCCATCTTTCTTTTACTGAGTTATAATTGAGCTGCTTACTTCCAATTTCAACTCTCTTCCACTTTATTTTGCATAACGCATCTAAAGTAACCTTTATTTTTTTCCCAAGAAACTAATTATTGCTACCTTTTGCTTACCAAAAAGATCTTTTGTTTGCCAAAAAAGATCCTAAACTCCAAAGCCCGACTTGTCCATGTTCCAGTCTTGTTCCACTCTCTGTTGTTTTAGTGCTCTACCCTCCGTGCCTCCCAACATAGATTGTGCTCATCTCTGCCTGCTCTTCTCCCATAAGCATTAATAGGATATCATGTGAGCTGAAATTCTAAATGACATGTGTGTTGTTATAATATATAACATGGAATTTTCTTTAATATATAACATTGTCTCATCCTCTAAAGAGATCAAGTGGTACAGGGTTAATTGTGGCTGTTGTTGTTGTGTATTGGTGATTTGGAACTGACTTGTAGCTAACCCTCCAGCAGGTTTTCAGAGAGGCAGCCTGTCTTTCTCCTGTGGAGCAGCTGCTGTATTTGAACAGGGTGCCTTTGGTTTGGCAGTGCGTGTTATTACTGCTAGGCTATCAGAGCTCCTGACAGTACTACTAATTACTTAGCTGCTAAACTGAAAAATTAGTTGCTTTACTAGCCACATTTATGTGGGGAAATGTAGTAATCTGCTTCTGTAAAGATTATAAACTCGTAAGTCTTGTGGAGCACTTCTGTTGTGTCCTTATGGGTCCCTATAAGTTAAGAGTTGATATCTGTAGGTGGGTTTCATTCTATTATCTTTTCTTCTCAATTAAACTATAAATTGCATACTTCAGGGACTACATACTGGATCACTGTGCACTAGAGACCCCTAGAGATAGGAAAAAACATAGCAATAGAAAAAAAAAAAAAACCAACACAAAAACAACCAGAACGTAATATAATACTAATTAGATACTTAATGTAGAAGTTGACGGAATAGAATGAAACTATTGTCAGATTCCGAACAAAAAGCCCTTGTAGTTTTAACTAGATACTAAAAATTTAGCTACAACCAAAAAAAGTAAAATAAATAGAAAGCGACTTTTAAAATATGTGCTTTTTAGAATAAAATGCCATTTAAAAAATTTTACTGAAGACAAAACTATGATTTACACTAATAGCTAACTTTTCTATGGTCCTTACTTGGGCTATGTAGTCTTCTAAGTCCTTTCTTTAATAACTTAATTCTCTTAGCTATATTTGAAGTTATGTACTGTTGTTTCCCCCACTTTATAGATAAGAATATTAAGATTCAGTAATAATTACTTACTCTAGTCCCCCAGCTAGCAGGTAGTGGAGATGGGATTAGCATTCAAGTAGTCCATGCCCTTGATTATAAGCAGTTAATATTTCAATGACTGTTAATCTTGTAAATAAACACACATGCAATGAGTAGAACACGAAAAGAACATATTTCATAAAATTTAAAGAGTAAGTCTCCTTCTTACATAAGTATGAGGTCATTATTTTTTCATATTTGTGACTTGTGGTCCTTGTGAAATGTAGAATGAAAACCATTTATTAACCTAAAAGAATTTATTAAATCAGCAAAATGATATTTACTGTGAGATCTCATTAAATTTGGTCACATTAAAATTAAAATAGTTGTAAGCAATTTGTTTAAAGATTACTGTGTTAAATAAGCTTTTTAGATAAAACAAAAAAATGGCCTTTTTTTCCCCTTGTTGTCTTGAGTTGGATCCGACTCGCAGAGGAGGAGATTGCCCCTACTTCTCCAGCGAGGCATCTGATGGATTCAAACCACGTGTCTTTGTGATTGCAGCACCGCTTCTGCCATTAGGCCACCAGAGCTCCCTAAAAATGACTTTTTGGTTACCAGTTTTTAAAATAGTAAACCCTTTTATCAAAGGTGAACATGCCAGAAGGATAGGTATTTATAGGAATATTTTTAAAATGTCTCTTTCTGTGAATTCACACTGACCCAGAATCTTCTAAAGGCTTTCTTTTTACCCTAAAACAGCCTGTCCTTCCACCCCACCTCCCCAAGTATATACATTAGAACAAAAAAGTTTTACTTAAGCTGCATGATTTGAATCCTCAGAGGAATGTAAAGTCCTGGGATAGTGAATAAGATTTGGGTTTTGTTGTTGTTACTGTTTGGTGGTTTTGTAGGTGGATTTTTAATTTCTTTCTAGTTGGATTACTCAATGCTTGGCAGTTCTACCTCATCTGAAAGTGCTTTAGAAGAAGTGCCTGATAATCTGCATCCTTAAAAATTACAGCCAAAAATACCCTTTGGATCTATTATACTCCCTAACACTTGTTATGCACACTTGAATCAGACCCACTCTTAGATTACGCTCCAGCAGGTTTTTAAAGGCTGTAATTCACATGTAAGATTGGCCATCTTTTTTCTGTGCACTGGGTGTTAGATTCAAACCTTGCACCTTTGGATTGATAGTGAAATTCCTTATCACTAGGCCACAGAGCTCCCTCTTCTAATACATAGGATCTCTTTTGGTCAGCATTGACTTAATGGCAATGTGTTATTTTGTTACAAAGAAGGGAAGTTTGTAGCTGTGCTGGGGTATACTTACTCCTCTACCTCCTGACTTGATATAAACACTTTACACTGCAGTTAACGGTCTATTAATGATGTATAGAAGGTGCTCGTGTGTATGCAGATTTGAGGAGTCTATTTTAATCTTGTCATACTTTTTTTTTTACAACTTTTGCTTTTTCAGATCGTGTTTTAGATAAAAGAATTGTCAAAAAATTCTAAAAGTAATTTAGAATACTTGGAGCAGACTAGTTGGATGGATGTTTTAAATGAGCCGAGCCTTTGTGATTCTAATCTTTCCCATCTCTAACTTCATTTATTTAGTGTGATACTTTCAAATGGAAAGAGGTTTCTTCTGGATTACTTGGATTTTGCAGATCCATGAAGGTCACACAGATGTAGTTGGATTTTTTCCGTTTATGACTCAGTATCATTCTGAGTATCAGTTACTGAATATGATACATTAATGTCCTCAGGTTGGCAGCTTGGATTTACCACTGGAGGAGACAAACATTTTTTGCTCTGTCCCATAGGGTTGCCATGAACTGCTAATCGATTCAATGGTAACAGGTTACACTCGTGAGAGACCAGGTGGTTATGTTTTTGAGATCTCTGGTCTTTATTGGTTTTTGTCTTATTTCTACCACTACACTATTTCGGCAGTCTGCATGACTTTAATCCTCACTTTTATTTTCTCTCTAGATTTACCAATTGTAATATGTATAATTAGTAAAAAGATTCTAAGTGAATCATGGCTTACAGATTAGGGAAATGCATTAATATTAGCATGTAGACTTTTAGAGTAGAGGTTTTATTTTCAAGTTTTGGTTCCCTGATTCTTACTGTGTGGGACATTCAGAGAAGAGGAAGTTCACTTATATGCATACTTTGTACTAAACATTGTTTAAACATAATAATAAAATTAATAATAATAATATTGACAGCATCAGGAGGGATGGTGAAGAGACTGAGATTGTTAACTTTAGTGTGCTTGGCTCCACAGTCAACACTCTTGGCACCAGTAGCCAGGAAATTAAAAGGCGTATTACCATGGGAAAGTCTTCTGTTAGGGACCTTTCTAAAGTACTCAAGAGCAATGGTGTCTCTCTGGAGACTAAGGTGCATCTGATACAGGCCATGGTCTTTGCAATCACTTGTTATGCATCGGAGAGTTGGACAATGACTAAGGAGGATAGAAGGAGAATTGATGCCTTTGAGCTGTGGTGCTGGAGAAGAGTATTGAATGTACCATGGACTGCTAGGAAAACAAACAGATTCATCCTGGAGAAGGTTAAACCGGGCGGCTCCCTGGAGGCAAGGATTCTGAGGCTCCATCTAACATACTTTGGACATGTTGTAAGGAGAGACCGGTCCTTGGAGAGGGATATCATGCTTGGTAGGTTGGAGGGACAGCGCAGGAGGGGAAGGTCCTCTGAGGTGGATTGATTCAGTGACTGGGGTAATTGGGATGGGTGTGTCAGAGACAGTGCGATTGGTGCAGGACAGAGCGGAGTTTAGGGCTGTTGTACATAGGGTCTCTATGAGTCGCAAGCAACTCGATGGCACATAACAACAGCAACAATGCTAATATAATATAAACATTGTTTAATAATAATTATTTAAGTATAATTTCATAATCTTAGTACTCCTTTTACTAAATCTTCACAAGAATATTTGAATAGCTAAACCCACTTTCCTGATGGTGTAAATGAAGATGAAAGACTGATGGAGGTAGGATTTGTCTGATTTCAACTTGCACTTGGCTTTTCTCTAAGCCTGGTGCATCTTAAGATCCCAGAAATGTAACTCTTTGCTTTCTGACATGGTTAGATAATTGAGTTCTGAATAAATGGTACATTGACCTAGTACAAAGATGATTTGAAGTGGGGCTAGCTTATGAATGGAATTAGTTGGATTGACAGAATAACTGGGTAATAAGGGAGGTGTTTTGGAGATAGTAAGATTGGTTCAGGATAGGACCTGTTTAAAAAACAGTTTGCAAATTGGTTCATCTCTACTGTTTTAATATAGTATGTTGAATGTACGTATTAATTGTGACATTTTCAAAGAGAGCAAATGAGGAGATACTTTTTTGATGTGAGTGACAAGTAAATGATAAATGCTATACCCCTGAACCAGCTAGTTGAGGGTTCTGCTTCATATAGCTTATCACTTTTATTTGGGTATCAAGATGGTATAAGAAACTACCACCCTCTGTCTTTAGTGTTACTCTGCTAATACTGTAAAGACCCTAATAAGGTACACAAAAATATTGATAGATAGGCATATAAACTAATTGTACTTTATGGACTGGGTAAAGTACTGTACATTGTAGGGAGCTCTGGTGGCCTCGTTGCAAGATGTTGCTGCTCCAAGGGAGAAGGATGGGCAATCTTCTTTATAATTAACTGCCTCTGAAAACCAGCCAGAGGGTCAGCTGTGGGTCGGGACCGACTTTGTTGTACACAACAACAACCGTACTTTGAAGTTGAATAAATGGGTAGCTGAGAAATAAGCCTTGGATGAGGTGGGTTAACAGAATAACTAGGGTAATGAGGGAGGTGTGTTGGAGATAGTGAGATTGGTTCAGGATAGGACAGGCTTCATAGCTATTGTACATAGGGTCTCTGACTGAAAATAAACTCCATGACACATAATAACAACAATGAGGAGTAGTTAGCTCTATTCTCATAGTAATTCTAAATGCCTATGGGGTAAACATTCATGAAGTAGACATGAAATTAATTTTAAAAACACATAAATTAGCTCTTTAATAAAGACTTTTTCTAAACTTGCCTTTAGGTTATTATGAGTCATATCATTATACGATTACTAAGAGTTTGAATTTTTTCAGTTTCAGTAGAAAGAAAACCTAAGTAGATTTTCAAAGTGGTAATTTTTACATTCAAGTCGTTAATGCCAAATTTTGTTGTTATATTTGTGCTTTGGAAAATTTATCATACAAATGAATGTCTTGTATACACTTCTCAAAACTTTTGATTATATTGGTTTAGCTGACCTAGTCTACAATTTAAAAGGAAACAAAACAATGACTGTTTTATATTCTGAGTACTGTCAAGAAACCAATTATCACACTTGAGGAATCCCATCAGATTTAATATTTTAGGAGATATTTCAAAAGATTAAATACTTCACTTAAATAGAAAAGAATTCAAAACATAAGAACTAAGAGTTTTCTCCTTTCTTCCTAATAAATTCTTCTCCAAATTATTTTTCTATCAATGTATTTAAAAACTTATTTGTTTCTGAGCTTTAGAGAAATATCTATCATTTGCATTCTCGCTTCACCATTTAAATAGTAGACCTGGTTCTCTTGCATACTGAATCAGCACAGTGTTTTAATCTTTATACTTTTGTTTTGCATAATTCAGCTTTCCTTTAAGGATTCTTGACATTCTGTGCACATCTTCTGTATAAATGTAATTTTCTTTAGAAATTGTTGGCTATCAATTGAATTTTCTGTTTTTACCTTATTCACCCTGCTGCTTGGATTGCATTGCTGCAAACAAGCCACAAGCTATATCTTTAGCCTTTCTTTTATTCTTCATAAAATACATCCATCTCCTGACAGAGATCATAAAGCAGTAATATTTTATGTCCTTCTAAAAGTAACATCTCTGAATGTGGTGGTAAGTGAAATCATTACTTCTAGAAAGTTGCTTACATATATATATATCTGATTTAAATAGCTATTTATTGGAGCTCTACGTATATCATAAATATTTCATATATCACATCCTGATGACTTGATAGACTATTCATGCTGCTTCTATCATTCTCTTTGTATGCACTGATCATGGCTCACTCTCTGCCTTTAATTTCAGTTCTTTTGTGTTTGATTTCTAAATCCAGGTTGGAAAAGAAATGAATGTAACTATGCAAGAACCATCTCTTACCTGCTTTGCTATCCTTTTTTCATTGCTACAGCTTAACTTGCATCTTCTGTTGGTAACTTGAGCATACTGTTTATAATCAAGATTCTTCTCTATGGCATATAATCTCTGATAAAAATGTCATTATTTTTCATCCATACTGTGATCTGCCTTCTGATTCTCATGGAGTAATAAAAATGGCCTTTACTGGACCTTCCTCAAGTGACAGAAGCTTCCAAATACTTTGAATTTTTTCTTATTTTTCTCATTAGGGTGCAGCCTAGATTCCAAGCAAGTTGAGGAACAATCTGCAGCTGCAAATGAAGAAGTGCTTTTTCCTTTCTGTAGGGAACCAAGTTATTTTGAAATTCCCACAAAAGAATTCCAGCAACCATCACAAATTACAGAGAACACTATTCATGAAATCCCAACAAAAGATACACCAAGTCCCCACACAGCAGGTGCAGGGCATGCTTCCTTTACCATTGAATTTGATGACAGTACCCCAGGAAAGGTGACTATTAGAGACCATGTGACAAAATTCACTTCTGACCAGCGCCACAAATCAAAGAAGTCCTCTCCTGGAACTCAAGACCTGCTGGGGATTCACACAGGAATGATGGCACCAGAAAACAAAGTAGCGGACTGGCTAGCTCAGAACAACCCTCCTCAGATGATGTGGGAAAGAACAGAAGTGGATTCAAAAAGTATTAAAAGTGATGTTCCAGTTTACTTGAAAAGGTTGAAAGGTAAAGTGAATTGATCATTTGAGAACTTCTATTTAAACATACAGAAATTTTAGTCTTCACAATTATCAAACTATCTATTCATGCTTTTTCAAAGTCTTAAATTTAATTTTAAAGCTAAACGTATGCTATATTGTGTTCATGTCCAGCTTACTATTCCAAATAGCTTTTCTTCATTTTCTTGCCAAACCTAGGATTGTTTTTGTGTGTAATATATGTATAAAATTAAATCTTTCTTTTTTAAAAAAAAAAAAAATCTTTCTTTTTCCCCATCTAAATACAAGTTTTATTTTAGTTCATTAGTGGAATGCCCTAGAAGATAATTCCTGTCATTCTCTTCATTTAAGGAAAAGATGTATTTCATTCTTTTTCATGATACTGGCAGTAAAATGTCAGTATCTACAATTTTTTTTTATAAAAAAATTTATTGTACTAGTTTATTTACAAAATTTGAATACATTGTTTTCCAGAACAAATTCTTCAGCTTTCCCTCACCCCCCACCCATCAAATTGTACAAGTCCATGATTAATTCCCCCTCTTCCTGCACATCCTCATCCCTCTGCTTCCACTCTCTCCCCCTACCACCTTAGATCCTTATACTCATTCTACTATAATGGTTTTATTCAACGTTTGTCCTTGTTGGACTGAGTTAGTTCACTCAGCAAAATGCTCTCCAGTCCCAAGTTAGGTAATAATTTACAAAATCATTGCTCCTTTCAGTGCTGCGTAGTATTCCATTCTGTGAATGTACCATAATTTCTCAGTCCATTCATTTACATTTTTTAAGGAAATGGTTGTGAAAGAATTGTTATTGCATCGGAACATTTTATTGCTATTTAAGGAGATAATGCTTAAAAGCTTTTCAGGTCAGAGTATTATCCAAAATCATTAAGAGCTCACCTGGAACTTGTGTATGTGTTACATAGCCAGTAATTTAAACAGTGAATAACATCACATCCATGATGAGATGCACTATGTTTAACCAATAATTTATATCCTTGGATTCTGATCAAGTTATGAGGACTTGGTATTCTTGTGCTTATTTCTGATTTGCTTTTAAGACGTTTCATGATACTGAGGTACTATGATAAAGTAATTCTTTGTTGGGGCTTTTTACTATTTTACCACATGCATTTGAAAGCCCAGCAATCTACTGTCAATGGTTTTAACCAAGAAAATGCTATAGGGCATTCGGATTTGTCACATGGGGTCGCCGCAACAAATGATCTTTTAATTCTACTAATAGTATTATCTTAATCTGCGATTTTTAATCTGTGATTTTAATCAGCTGCCCTCAAGCCTAGTTTTATTTGTTTTTTCTTCTAAGTTATATAGCACTGGTCTGTCCATTTGCTGTACAGAGGTAACTAGTGGTTGCTTTGATGCTAAACACTGTGATACTGTTGTATGTGTCGAATGCAATAATGGTTACCTATGGCGGACAGTGTTTGGTGGAGTTTCCCCAGTTAAAACAAGCGTGGAAGCAGGAGTGGCATCCACTTCCAAAATAGCTTGCCTCTGAAAACCCGATGAACTTGAAGAAATAATGAAAGTTATACAAGTGTTCAGGTCTTCCGTTTATAGGGTCACTATTAGTCAGTCACCTAACGACTTGATGGCACTTAGCAACAACAACAATGCACTGTTATGTAATTTGAGACCTACATATATGTGTGTCTAGGTTAAAGTACACAAATAAAAACTACCAGTTTTTAAAATTATTGTTTTTAGAAACTTAATAAAGAATAGTAAAACCACAATATAATATATGAGGCAGGAGTCTTTTTTAAGTCACTCTTTCTTATACCAAATTACCCTTTGCAAATGTTGTTGTGTACCATAGAGTTGGGACCAACCCACAGCTGGCCCTCTGGCTAGTTTTTTGGAAGCATTAAATTGCACAGGAGATTGCTCATCTTTCTCCCACGAAGCTGCTGCTGGATTTGAACCCACATACCTTTGAGATTGCTGTGGCAGCACCGCTTCTTACCACTAAGCCACCAGAGCTCCCAATTGTTTGTTAGCAGACAGTGCATCCAACACTCGCAGTCACATTCAGCTTTTAAATCATTGAAAAGGTTTTGAGCCTTTTCTTGCATCAAATGATACTGAATAAGCAGCAAGTGCGCATGTCTGTCTTACCTACAAATTCCACTTAATGTGTTAGAGTTAGAGTGAGACCTGGGAAAGCCAGAACTTGCTGGTTTTTCTAGGGTTTGCATTTTCCCCCATCTTTGACTGGGTGTAATCTTAATGTTTTGGTTGTTTTTTTTCCCCCTCATTTTTAGTGGAAAATGTTTTGAGTTTTCCTTTTCTGATAGGTTCCCACCTTACACAAGTTCTGGATTTCATGAGTTTAACTGTATTTTCAGTACGAGCCATTATAGTAATGATTTTAAGATACTCTGTCCTGGAACAGGGTCCTGTTTATTACTTAGACTAATTCCAGATTGAGAGATTAATGCCTACATGCACAATGTGTGTGTGTGTGATTTTACACTTTAAAATACTAAAAGAATTACACACAAAAAATTACTATTAGCTTTCAAAACTGTTTATCTATAGGTAAACATATAGGCTAGTATTTTGCCAGTGCTTGAAGTTGATTTAGAATCTTTCTTTAGAATTTGCCTTTCAGAGGCTCTTACAGACCATCCAAGGAAGTTCCTTTATGGATAGAACTCATTTTTAGTCCAAGATAGATCCTTTTGTCTCTCCAAATATATTTATAAACATAAAGAGACATTTGACTTTTTCTATAAGTCAGACTGGCCATCAGCAAATAAAGATTTTCCACAATTTCGGATGTCAGAACATACCCACCATAACTAAACTCTTTAAATATTTTAACTGTTGTTAGTAGTAATTTTATAATATGTCGATTCTTAGCAGTTGTAGTAGATTAGTCAGAAACTTGAAAATAAAACAAAAACAATAAAACTTGCTCCTGCAAGAGTGCCATACACATGCTTTGGACCATGAGGACAGTCATTTTCACAAAGCCCGTACACTTTGTCCTTATAGGAGAGTCACAGCTGCAGCTACTGACGTGGAGTCGCAGTCGACTCAGTAGCAACTGACAGCATGAACAGCTGACCTGATGTAGCTATCCTACTCTAGAAATCCCCTCACCAAATGTACTGCAGCATTTTAGACTTGGTCAGTAAATGGGGGTGGGAGTGGGTGGAAACCAACAGACACTCAGTAAGAGATGTTTTCTGGTGAGTTTTTTGTCAAGTGGGAACAGAAAATGACAAATTTTATCAATTTTCTTGTCTAACACTGAGAAATACTTTTTCCAAGTTAAAAAAGAAAGGGTTGTATCTGAGAGAAGTTTTTTTAAGACAGTAATTGGTAAGATACTAAAAGAGGCCTAAGCCAGTGTAAATATCATATATTGTATGTTACTACAAGAATTTGAATCTGTAAACATGGTATTTTCTTTAAAACTTTTTTGTATGCTTGTGTATATTATTATGGAACATTACAATTTTCTATTAAATGCCATCACTTACATTTTTACAGAAACTATAGTTAAAGCAATATTGGAGGTGTTTTTCAGGTCTCATGTAACAGAATAATCTTCCAGTAGAGCCAGTACTTCAGTGAAATTGTAAAAGAAATGTTTTAAATTCATATAACTTTTGAACTAGTAGTGCTTTTGTGTTTTGCTTGCCATTTGCTCTTAATGGTTTCTAGCTTAATTCCCAGAGGCAGGGATTCCATTTATTACACATCTCTTCTCTTCTTTTCAGATTACATTTGGAATGGTTTACTCATTTGAAGAAACATTTTCAGATTTACTGTCCTACCCCAGCTTCCATTGCTTTGTTTCCCTTGCTGAGTTTTCAGATGTTTCCAGAACACCACCCTTTGTGTTGTGTCCACACCTTCCTTTTTTCTGAGTGTCTTGGCTCATTCTCTCCACACTTCTCTCCCCATTATCATGCTATATCAGATCATTTAGAGTTGGAAAACTCTGGATCACTAAAAACAAATCATGAAGGTGAAATGAAAATTTATTTTTTCCCTCCTAGACCCACACACCCTGAGTATTTCAGCTGAAATCATTGTCTTGTTTAGTGCCACACTGCTTTGTAGGTGCACAGATTAAAATTTATAGCTCAAGGAAAGAAAAAAATGAGGCTTAGCCTTAGAATGTACAAAGTTGTCCAAACTAATTTGAAGCTGCTAAAGAAGCCATCACTTAATCCCAGATATGTTATACAATCTAAACATGTACAGAATGATCATGGCTTTCTAATAACATAATCTAATAGTATAATTATCATTTGATTGTTTCTTTTAATGAAGCTAATTAGGTAATGAGTATTCTAAATCATTTCTAAAAGAAAATTGTTTTCATGAAGTTTCACATCTAATCATCTTTAGGAATAATTACAAAGGATAACTATTTAATGATTTTTATCATTTATGATATAGAAAAACCTCAGTTAAGAAGCTGATGTTCAAAAAACAGCTGTATTCGAAGCTGACGGTGTGTTATTTAGTCCATGGACTTTGGGCTTGTTATTTTGTTTTATTTAGTATCATGCCACTTGCTAAGTAGGTGCTTACCTTTTTATTATTTCATAGAGTGCCCTCTTCTTTGATGGGCCTTGTAGCTTGCATTATTCAGCTTGGAATCTATCACAGTTTATAGCACAAAAAAGCAAATTTTAAACATTTTCGTACTTTTAGAGACATTTGTAATTGATGAATTAATATTTGAATGTTTATTAAAAAAGAAAAATATATACTTTTGGAAATATTGTTCAAAGTTAAAATTTGTTGCATTTTACGGTATCTGGAATCTCCTTTATTGTGTGATGATAAACATTTTAGTGCAATCAATTTTTTGCTATCTTTCTCTAATGCTAGAGCTTTGATTGTTTATAATAAGGCAAAGTTTGTAGTTGGGTAAATGTTAAAGTTACAAAACCAACTATCTCAGATGATACAGCATTTCTTATCCGTCAAGGCATTGATGAGCATTTTAAAGTTAAAATTTGGAGAAAGGCAGCCCTATTCAGTTGTTTATAAAGAACCTCATTGTTGGTTAATAAGTTTTAATGAAAGCATTTGCAATTGAGTGTGCAGAGCATGTTACTAAAACGATCCTGTGACTCTGGATGGAAAAGGGAGAGAAGGGCAGGATCAATAGCATTTTTGTTTTGCTTCTAATTTTCTACATGAAAATGTCCCCCCTTTTCTATTATGTGATTTTTTTTGTGTATGTGTGTGCTGTCACTGTCCACCCAGGAAATAAACATGATGATGGCACACAAAGTGATTCAGAGAATGCTGGAGCCCACAGACGCTGTAGCAAACGAGCAACTCTTGAGGAACATTTGCGGCGCCACCATTCAGAGCATAAAAAGCTGCAGAAGTCTCAGTCGACGGAAAAGCATCAGGACCTGGCTGTTGTAAGTTGCTTTGCTTTTATGATTGTGTTCTTTACTGAAGGCCTCCCAGAAAAAGAGAGTCTCATATTCTTTTACTCAGACTGTGGAAATCTTATTTTAGGAAGTTACTCATTCGACACCACATACAAACTTGAAAAACAAACTCTCCACCAATAGATGCCAAAGTGGTTTCTTTGTCTTTACAGACTAGCTCTGCGCATCACAGAGGGGGGCATGGTGTTCCACATGGGAAATTGTTAAAACAGAAATCAGAGGAGCCATCGGTGTCAATACCCTTCCTACAGACTGCACTATTCAGAAGTTCAGGGAGTCTTGGGCACAGACCGAGCCAGGAGATGGATAAAATGTTAAAAAACCAAGCTGCTTCTGCTACTTCTGAAAAGGAGAATGATGATGACCAAAGTGACAAGGGTACTTACACCATTGAGTTAGAGAACCCCAACAGTGAGGAAGTGGAAGCGAGAAAAATGATTGACAAGGTAAATAACTGAAATGTGTACAAGCTGTTCATTTTCACGGGGCGTATTTTACTGCTGGATATTATTGAAGAGTCATCGTGAATTGTCCTAGTGCCTGTAGTACTGGAGTGTTTTTGCTTATACTCTGAGTTGTCCCAGATTTCAAGTGTAAAAATCCTGCACATGTAAGCAATTTGGAAGCATTTAAACCTGCATAAATTTAAGATAAAACTTGGAAATAATATATTTTATTTGATATGTTGGCTTCTCACTTACTTAAACACTAAGAAAGAAAATATAACCAAGAAATCAGCTCACTATGATTTTCTTAGCATAAACATAAAATGTGAAGTTATAACAAAATAACCACAAGTTTCTAGCCTTCTAATTTCATCTTTCGGTCACAGATTAAAACTCATGTGTTTTAAAATTCATTTTATTCTTGGTCTTCCTCCCCATCCCCCTGTTTTTAGTTTCCATTAACTTACACTTTCTGTGATAGAATGAATATAAAAGAACAGACTGAGTGTTGCTTTTACTACTCTCAGTTGAGCTAAGGGAGCTCTGATGACATAGTCCATGTTAATTTGTGCTCCTGACTCTAAGACAAGGCCACTACCAATGGCTCTGGAGGAGAAAGATGGGCAGTCTCCTCCTGTGCAGTGGATAGCCTCCTGAAAACTCACTGGACAGTCAGCTCTGAATCAGTCTCATCAGTTTCAGTGGGTTTTGTTCATATTTGTTCTTTGGGTTTTTGTTGTTTGTTGTTTTTTTCTCTCTTTGCTTATCCATATGATAACTGTTGTTTGGAAAGTGTAATTTCCCAACTATTTTCATGGCAATAGAAAATTGGTTTTAGAATTGGCTATTCTCCTCCCCCCTCTTAGAAATAGTTAAGTGAGAGCTCTGGCCTAGTAGATAGAAAGTTACGCTACCAAGACAAAGTTGGGTGATTTTAATCTGCAGACTTCAGGCCTGGTTTTAATTGTCTTTGGTCAAGCATTCTTCTAAATGGTATAGCCCTGGTCTGTCCACTTGCTGTACAGAGGTGACTCGTGGTTGTTGTAATACCAAACACTGTGACACTGATGTGTCAAATGTGATAATGGTTACCCATGGTGGACCGTGTTTGGTGGAGCTCCCTGATTAAAACAAGCTTGGAAGCAGGAGTGGCATCCACTTCTGTTAATAGCTTGCCTCCAGAAACTATGAACTTGGAGAAGCGACAGAAGTTATACAAGTGTTCAGGTCTTTCGTTCAGAGAGTCGCTGTGAGTCACCTAACGATTCGACAGCACTTAACAACAACAATTTGGAAATAGCAGTGTCAGTTTGACTCAACATTGGGCTTTTAAATTCTGGTTGTTCAATGTACTGAAGCAGAACCTGCATTGAAAATATGATATCTAGTCATGTGTAGACATAACATTTGAGACGCTCTAGTTTAGTCATGAGTTTCCAGAGTGTCTTTCAGAAGGTGATAAAGACAACTCTCTGAAATGCAAGGGAAGTATTGGGACTGGTGCTTGCTTTGAATCTCACTTTACCACTGGGCTATATGACTTGAGACTTTGGGGACCCCTTAGTCTAGAGATAGACACCATGTAATTTTTTTATAGTGGTATAAAAGAGAAAATACAGGGTTTGGGAAACATTACATGGAGAAAGCAGATTTTCTGTTTTCATTTTATAAAAGCCAGTGAAACGTAGAATAGAAAATTATTCTTGGTAATGTTGGATTATTTCATCATTATGATATTATATGATTATAATATATTTCATTTTGATGATCTTAAAATCCATAATTTTCTCTTTTTGAATATTGAGTATATTACTATTTTAAGTACTATTAAAGGAAAATTTGCGTTTTGGAATAATGAGTATGGTAAGAGTTTTAAAATTGAGATTAGTATTTTATATACTTAGATTTTTTTTGTTTATGGGTATTCATAATTGATGTGTTCTCTATTAAAAGATTTATAGTGAGGTTTATATATGATGGTATTTAAGAATATGGACTTTTGCTGTGACAGAACTGAACTCGAGTATAAGCTCTGCCTATGTTAGGTGCTGGAGGAGAGTGTTGAATATACCATGGACTGCTAGGAGAACAAACAGGTTTGTCCTGGAGAGGGTGAAGCCAGAATGTTCCTTGGAGTCAAGGATTCTGAAGCTTCGTCTGACATACTTTGGGCATGTTGCAAGGAGGGACTGGTCCTTGGAGAGGGACATCATGTTTGGAAGAGTGGAGGGACGGCGCAGGAGAGGAAGACCCTCGATGAGATGGATCGATTCAGTGAGTGGAATGATGGGAATGAATGTGTTTGAGACAGTGAGGTTGGCGCAGGATAGAACGGTGTTTAGGGCTCTTGTACATAGGGTTGCTATGAGTCGCAAATGACTCGATGGCACATAACAAAAACAACAACATGTTAGGTGTTCATTATCAAGTAAAGGAATCTGTTCAAGCCTAAAGTTTTTTATGTATAAAGTGGGACAAATTTCATTAGGTTAGCACAATACATAACTTATAAATACCTTTGTAAATGTTGTTGAGTGACACCACAATGGCTAGAATTAATAGTGACCCTGTGTACAACCAATCAAAACCTTTCCCAATCCTGTACTATTCTCCCAATTTCTTGTATACCTAAACCAGTTGTCACTTTCTACACCCACTTTGATGAGGAACTTCCTCTGCTTAGCTGATGCTCCTCTCTTCCAAGCATAATGTCTTTTTCCAAGGACTGTTTCCTCCAGGAAACATGTCTAAAATATGTGAGACAATGTCTCTTATAATTCTTGCATTGTGGATGTGTTTATTCTTTTGGCGGTCCATGGGATTTTCAATACTCTCACCAACAGCACAATTCAAAGTTTTCAGTTTTTCTTCAAGCTTCTTTTTTCATTGTCCAAATTTTATATGTATATGATGGCTTGAGTCAGGTGTGCCTTTAATCTTTAAACTAACATCCTTACTCTAGAAGTTCGAGTGGGTTTTGATAGCAGATTTGCTGAGTGCAGCATGTCTTTTGCTTTCTTGACTACTTTGTTCATGGGTGTTGACTCTGGAACCAGGTGAAATGAAATGAAACTCTTAACAATTTTAATCTTCCCACCATTTATCGAGGTGCTGCCTATTAGTGCATTTAGGAGGATTTTTGTTTTCTTGATGCTGAGATATGATTCATGCAGAAGGCTGACTTTGATCTTCTACAGGTGCTTCAAGGCTTTATTTCCAATAAGGAAAATTATATCATCTTTGTATGGGAGGTTGTTGATAAGTCCTCTTCCAAACTTTTCCTTATTCTCCATCATATAGACTATCTTTTTGGATTCTGTATCCAGCATACAGCTTGAATAGGTTGGCTAAGTGGATACAACTATGATGCACACCCTTCTCAATTTTGAACTAGGCACTGTTCCCTTATTCTATTTCAGTGACTGCTTCTTGATCTATGTATAGGCTCTGCATGAGCCCAACAAAGTATTCTGAAGTTCTCCTTCTCAGTGTTATCTGTAATGCATTGTGATCTGCGCAGTTAAATACCTATGTGTAATCTATAAACCATAAATAAGCATCTTTCTGGTAGTCTCTGCTTTCATTCAGTCTCCGTCCGACATCAAGGTTGATATCCCTTCCTCTAGTACCGCTGATTCTTGGTAATAACCGTCTTAGTGAAATGATTGAGTCTTGACCAGTTTTTTGTTTTTGTTTGTTTTTTAAATTATTCCTTCCATCTTCTTTTGATGCTTCTTGTGTTGTGCAATTTTTTTCAACTCTAAACTTGAACTTTTCTTCAGTTCATTTAATTTGAAGAGTCCTAAATATGTTCTTCCATTTTGGTTTTCTAGCTTTAGGTCTTTCCCATTTTCACATACTACTTTGTCTTCTTCAGCTGCCCTTTGAAATTTTCAGTTCTCTTATTTTTTCTTTCTACTTTAGCTTCTCTATGTTTAAGATCAAGTTCAAAACTCTCTTTTGTCAGTATTGATGTTTTCTTCTTTTTCTGTGTTTTTAATGACCTTTTGATATCTTCTTATTTGATGTTATCCCACAACTCCTCTTGTCTCCCATCATTAATGTTCATTGCTTCAAATCTGTTTTTGAGATACTTTCCAAGTTCAGATGGGATAAGTTTAGAGTTTTATTTTGGCTCTCATGAACTTCATTTTCTTCTGCTTCAATTTGAACTTTTAGGCTACTGTTCATAGAGTTTTCAGAGGACTGTTATTTCAGCAGTGACTGGCCGTTCTTCTTCGTCTAGAAGTTCTATCTTTCCCCATCCCTGCTTCTTTAACCTACTCTTTTTGTATTTTGTTAGAGATTTTCGTTTATTTTATCACATTTATATAACAGAACAACCCGTTCCTAAAATGGGTTTACAACCACAAACTTACAGGTGGTGGTGGTTATTAGGTTCTTCTGCGTCCACTACAACTCATACGGCAACAACACAAGATCTGAATCTGGCCTTATGCTGTGCATCTTCACAATCCCCATCAGCTCAAGTCTGCTGTTGTTGTCACTGTGCCCATCCATCTTCTTCTCTTTCACAACTTCTCCTGCCTTTCCCAGCATGATCTCTTTTTCCAAATACTGACAACTCCTAACAAGATAGCCAGAAAAAGTGAAACGAACTTTCACAGATACTTGCCTCTATGGATCATTCTGGTTGCACTTCCTCCAAGCAAGATTTGTTTGTTCTTCATGAGTTATTTAATGCTCTGTCAGCACCACAATTGACGGGCATTATTCTTGATCAATCTTCTTTATTCATTGTCCAGCTTTCGGATGCATTGGAAACAATTGAAAATACCATGGCTTGGATTAGGCACACCTTAGTCTTTAAACTTACATTCTTGCTTTTTAGCACTTTAAAGAGTTCCTTGACAGCAGATTTTCCCAATGCAAAAGGTCTTTTGGCTTTTTGTCTGCTGCTACCATGGATGTTGATTGGGGATCCAAGTAAAATTAAATTGTTGACAATTTCACTCTTTTCTCCATCCATCATGATGTTTCCTGTTTGTCCAGTGGTGAGCATAAAGGTTAAGATTTGTATTTTGGGGGGGAGCTCTGGTGGCCTAGTGGTAAGGAACTGCAACTACAATCCCAGAGGCACATGGTTCGAATCCACCAGACGCTCTTCCGGGAAAAGGAGGGACAATCTCCTCCTGTACCAGTCAGATCTGATTTGACGGTACACTCACACAAAAATAAAAATAAAAAAAAAGATTTGTATTTTTGGAGATATAAATCGGTCCATAACATGTGATGTAAACCAACCCCAAATTATAAGATTAAAAAATTTGAATTCATATTTTTGTCTTAGGTGTCCATCGATTGTTGTTACTGTCATTACCATCAAGTCAGAATTGACTCAGTACCAACCCTCCAGCAGGTTTTCAGGGGCAGTAAATCAGACAAGAGGAGATTGCAGCTGGTGGATTTCTACCTTTGTGTTGGTAGTGCATTTCCTCACCATAAAACACCAGAGTCTGTCAATGTCTGTCAGTAGATAACCTTATTTTATGTATTATAGCAGTATTTATAATGTAAATACATGACAGGTAATACTTATAAAGACCTCTGAACTACATATTTAAGCAGGTAAGGATGGTAATAAAAAAGTGCTACTGACTGCCTTTACTTTTTTAAAAAAGATAGCTTTTGCTAACGGATAACACTGCAGAGTGGGAAGTCCTGAAGGCATAGTAGGGCTCAGGCACAGTATAAAGCAGGGTTTTAGTTAACTCTTCATAGGGTCACTATGTGTTGTACTTGACTATGCAGCACCTAACAACAGTAACCTGGGCTGATAGGCAGTGGTTTGAACAGAATGAAATACTTTATGGTTTAAAATCAGAAAAGATATGTGTCACGGTTGTATCTCTCACTGTACGTAGTCTATATGTCTATCAAGTAGTCTGAAAAGCTAAACTAAGAACAACTTACCAGTATTGCAGTAAGAATCCTTAACAACTTGCCATACGTAGACTGTACAAGACTACTTGTACAGTACTTGCTGAAAGCAAGGAGACAGAAGCATTGGCTGGTAAAGATCAAAGACTGCTGCCTTCAGTATGGATTACATATCAGCATAAGGAAAACAAAAATCCTCACCACAGACCAGTAAACAGCAGTAGCATGACAAATAGAGAAAAGATTGAAGTTATCATGGATTCCACAAATCACTGCCCTTGGAAGCAAGTCAAGAGATCAGATGACACTGGGCAGATCTGCTGCAAAAACCTCTTACCACCTTGAGGACTAATGTGAGCCTGATTCAAGCTCTCATGTTTTTACTAATCGTGCATCAGGGATTTGGACAGTGAATAAGGAAGGTAAAAGAAGAATTGATGCCTTGGGTTGTAATGTTGGTGAAAACTGAGTAAATTTGGACTGCGAGAAGAATCTCCTTAGGGAGTTTTACTGTTGGCCAGTGGCGGTTGTGGTTCACCAGCACCCTGAAGTAGAAAGATGGACAGTTTCTCCCCACGTGGTTGACAGCCCCCTAAAACCTCCTGGAGGGTCAGATATGAGCGGGTTGCCACACGATGGCAATGAGGGTTTTTTGAAAACTCTGCTACACATACTCTTCCTGTCCTGCCTGGTCTCTTGTTCATTGTGTCAGTATATGGCTCTGTAAATGCCTCTAGGGAACATTGGTAGCCTGATGATAAAAAGCTACAATGCAATCCTAAAGGTATGCAGTTCAGATCCACCAGCTGCTCCATGGGAAAAAGACAGGTAGTCTACTTATATGTAATTAACTGCCTCTGAAAACCAGCCAGAGGGTCAGCTCTGGGTTGGTTCCAGTTTGATGGTACGTAACCACAACAAATGTCTCTTTAGCATGTTTTCTTCCTCTTGACACTTTATTTGTGCCAGGGCTGCTTCTGTAGGTAACAGTTGGTAGAATGGATCAGGAATCAGAGGAATAAACAAGGACCACATTCCAAGTAAAAATAAACACTTTCCAGTTGATCCCTGCTTGTGGTGACCACCCCATGTTTGTCAGGGTAGAATTGTATCCCAAAGGGCTTTCTGGGGGCCTCTGAAGAGCACCCTGGTGGTACTGCCTCCAAGACAGATTGGCTTGTTTTTCTGTCAGTCCAGGCAGTGGCGACCAAACAAGAGCCAAATGCAGTAGGGCAGGACATGCTGAAGAGGTAGCATTCTATTTTACTTAATATTTTTTTCTGCTTCCTACCAGTCTAAAAAGAATAGGAATTATTGGACCAAGAAAATCAGCAGTTCTTTACAGATACATTTTGTTAATGTGATTCCCCTGACACACACTGTACACTACTGTGTTAGTCTTTTTTGTCCTCTCTCCACTATGAAAATCATACGTCTTTTTTTCCTCACCAGAACAGTTTACTTTTAGTGCCCGAGTCTTGCTCCATTTCCTTCTTAAGAAACATTTCCTTGTTATATAAATCCCAAAGGAATGTTTACATGTTTCCTTTGGCGGGAAGCATAAGACTTCCTAGATGTGCTCACTGATTTTTCTGCTTTGAAAGGGTGCCCTAGGCTGTGGGAACTCTGTTGGCACAGTCCGTGAGGTATGCTGCTGCCTCAAGGGCTCACCTCTCCAGCAGTTCAAATCCACCAGTGGCTCCTCAGGAGAAAGACAGTCTCCTGTGTGATTTACAGCCTCAGAAACTCGCTGAATGGTCAGCGTTCAGTCTGTTCCCACTTAACAGCAATGACTGAGTTTTTTGTATACATGGTTAAGTCTTTCTCATCACTCAGTTTGAGTCTGTCCTTTTTTGTTTTATTATGATTTTTAAATTTTATTATTTGTGTGTGTGTGTGTACCGTCAAATCAGATCTGACTGGTATAGGAGGAGATTGCCCCTCCTTCTACAACAGAGCATCTGGAGGATTTGAACTGTGTACATCTGGGATTGCAGTGCAGCTTCTTGCCACTAGGCCACCAGAGCTCCCTGAGAGTCTGTCCTTTTAAAGATACCTTATGTACCTGCTTTGTCTCAAGGAGCTCCAGCATCCACCTCTTCCATCTCTCCGTCTGATTGCTGTGTTGTATTTTCTGTATAGAACTCCCTTCTCTAGTTTGTTTTTCCATCTTTTATCCCTAGAGTGACCTTTTTCATCTTATGTTTCTTCTGTATTAAAGACTTTTCTTTTTTGTGCTCAAAACAATGCTTCACATGTGGTTGGTACTGAGAAATACCTTTGAATGAATGAGAAAGGAAAAACTGTAAAGCACTTTTTCATTATTGCCTAAATTTAGATGTGGTTTAGCCACAAATTAGGTAATGTATGTCAGTGAATTTATAATTTATGCCTAAATCCAACCAGGCCTCAACCAAAAAATTTTCCATGGTTTTTGTGTTGAAATTAATTATTGATCTCAAAATAACTTATTAAAAGAACAAATTTTTTAAGAAGACTTGTGTATGCTATAAGCTTACCTTTAAAATAACTTGAGTGCTGCAAAAGGTTAGAGATTATGTCAGAAGTGTATGAGTTACAGAGGGGGGACCTGGCTTTGAGTAAAAGGCTTTTGAGTTTTTAGCAGTGCCTTGCAAACAACTGCCAGTTTGAAAAACTGGTTGACAAAGAAAGAGGAAGATGGCTGTTGGTGAACTTCCAGCTGCTGGGAATGACAGGAGGTGATACATGAATAGGGGTCACCAAAAGCAGTTGGACATTAGAATTATAGAATTATAGAAACAATTAGACTTGCATACAGTTAGAAGGTTATGAGAGAAGGCACTAATAGAGACCGAAAGGTGGACAGTTCTAGAAAGGGAAGCTATTGTGAATTAAAGGTACCCTAATACTTAGATCAGGAGGCAGTCATCAGAACGGGGCAAGGAAACACTGCATGGTTTATAATTGAAAGGGTGTACGCCAGGGATGTGTCCTATCTCCGTGCCTTTTCAACCTATTTGCAGAACAGATTATCTGGGAGGCTGGGTTGTATGAGGAGAAGTATGGCATCAGGATTGGGGGAAAATTTCAACAACAGTCTGGGTTATGCAGATGACACAACCCTGCTTGTTGAAACTGAGGAGGACCTGAAGCACTTGCTGCAGAAGGTCAAGGACTGCAGCCTTCCATATTTAGAAGACAAAAATTCTCACCACTGGGCCAATTGGCAGCATCAGAATGGATGGTAAAGAGATTGAGATTGTTAACAGCTTTAGTTTGCTTGGCTCCACAGTCAACACTCTTGGCACCAGGAGCAAGGAAATTAAAAGACGTATTGCAACGGGAAAATCTGCTGTTAGGGACCTCTCCAGAGTACTAAAGAGCAATGCTGTTGCTCTGGAGACTAAGGTGTGCCTGATACATGCCATGGTCTTTGCAATCACTTGCTATGCATCAGAGAGCTAGACATTGACTAGGGAAGATAGAAGGAGAATTTGTCTTTGAGCTGCAGTGTTGGGGAAGAATATTGAATATATACAATGGACTGCTAAGAAAATGAACATGTTCATCCTGGAGAGAGTTAAACCAGACTGTCCTTGGAGGCAAGGATACTGAGGCTTCGTCTGACATACTTTGGACATGTTGCAAGGAGGGACCAGACCTTGGAGACAGACATCATGCATGGGAGGGTGGAGGGACAGCATTAGACCGGAAGACCCTCTATGAGGTGGATTGATTGATTGACTGGGGTGATCGGGGCAGGTGTGTTGGAGACAGTGAGATTGGTACAGGGTAGGGCAGGGTTTAGGGCTGTTGTACATAGGATCACTATGAGTCGCAGATGACTCAATGGCATATAACAACAAGAAGGAATGGAAAATAGCATGACACAACGTGAAAGAATTGAGAACACAGTATTTCCAGATAAAAAAGGAAGAATAACTCAGATGGTGTTTCATATATTTAAAAAAACAAACAACCCAGAAACACAAACCACTCCAAAACAACTGAGGGAAAAGTCATATAACATAAAGTTCACCTTATTAGTCTTTACAGAGGACACAGTTGAGTTGCTCTTGGTTCATTCACAGTGTTGTGCAGCCATCACCACTGTAATTATAGGTCTTTCTTTGTCACCATGAAATATTCATCTACTTGTAAGCAGTCACTATTCATTTCCACCCCTACCCGACAACCCTGAATCTTCTACTTTCTCTTTATGTTTGTCTATTGTGGGCATTCTGTATAAGATCAGGCATTGTTACTTGTCTGACTTCTTTCATTTATCATGTTTTCAAAGTTCTCTCAATCTGAGCCATTTGTTTCGATTCAATTTTTTTAATGACTAAGGAATCACACATTTTATGGATAAGATTGTATTTTTTATTTACCTAAAGGCTATTTGTTGTGTTCCCACTTCTTGTTTTATGAGTACTACTGCTGTGAATGTGCGCATAAACAGAGTACTGTGATGAATTATTTGAGTTGTGATGCTGGAGAAGAGTTTTGAACATACCAAGGACTGCCAAGAGAACAGACAGGTCTGTCTTGGAGAGGGTGAAACCATGCTTCTACTCAGAGGCTAGTATATTGAAGCTCTGTCTCACATACTTTGGTCACATGGCCAGGTCCTTGGAGAACGACTTCATGCTCAGAAGGATGAAGAAACAGCACAGAAAAGGAGGACCCCAGATCAGATGGATTGACTCAGTAACTGGGGCAGTGGGGGAGGGGGCTAGATGTGTTGGAGTCAGTGATAACTGGCTCCGGACAGGGCAGGCTTCAGAGCCGTTGTACACATAGGGTTGCTATGAGTCACAGGTGACTCGATGGCACACAACAACATGATGAATTTTAAAGTAATTTATCCCCCACCAGCTTTATAGCTCTATTTTTTGAATATTTTGTCAGAATTTTTAATTTAAAAATTGATTCTAAATATGTTGTAAATATCATAATATTAATCTTTCCTATCATTTGCTCTACTGGATTTTAAGTTATTTCTATTTTTAAAAATTGGGTTTTACTTTAATGGAAAAGAGTACATTTTTAAATCGTGCCTTTTCTAATCCTTAACATGAGTGCTTAGAACTCTTCCTAGTTACTAAAGTAATTGTGTGTATCAACTGGTTTTCATGGGCTGTTAAAAAAACGTCATTGCCATCAAGTTAGAATAGACTCTGCTGACCCTCCAGCAGGTTTCCACGGCTGTGAATTGCATGGTAGGAGATTGCCTGTCTTTCTCCCCTGGAGCTGCTGGTGGGTTTGAAACAGCAGAAAGATGCCACCTTTGGATTAGTAGTGCAACTCACTACAGATTAGGCCACCAGAGAACCTTTTTCATAGGCTGTGGGAATTGCACCTCCAGGTGCATTTTGAACCAGTTGAGAACCTCTTCTTTACTCAGGAGATTGGTGCTCATTGAGGAGAAAGAGGGTCTAATCATCTGAAGTTGAAACAAGGATATTTTTATAAAGAAATAATGATAATGTTGTCAGTATTTTTAGTCATTTTAAAATATGTCTCCCAGTACTGAGTGAGCATTTACATTCCATTATAGTTCTCATATCTGTGGAAGATGTAGTCTGAAATGATAATGACTATTATGATTGCATTATCATTTGGTTTATATTTGCATTATTGTATTGCTATGTCTCAAGTCTTTGCCCCTCCCTTTTCATGTCAGTCCCTGTGTTCTGTCACATTAAGCTAAGATTCTTACAGCAGATGTAAAATGATTTGATGTAAAAAAGATATTTGATCTGATCCCTTCAAAGCTGTTTAATAAGTAGGGTATTAGGGGAGCTCTGGTGGCCTAGTGACAAGAAGCTGCACTGCAATCCCAGAGACGCATGGTTCGAATCCACCAGGTGCTCTGCCAGGAAAGGAGGGACAATCTCCTCCTGTACCAGTCAGATCTAATCTGATGGTACACAGACGCACATACACAGAATAATTAAAAAAAAAAGAAGAAGTAGGGTATTTACAAAATTCCAATGAAAGTCTCCATGTATGCTTTTGTTTGATATGCTGCTGTTCCCTGACATTTCTAGTTTCAGAATTTAAAACTTTTTAGGTATAATGATCTTGTTATTTGCCATCAAATCAAAACCTACTCATAGCTGACCCTTCAGCAGTTTTCAGATCCTATAAATTACATGAGAAGAGATTGCCTATCTTTATTCTTTGGAGCAGATGGTGGATTCAAACTGTCTGTCCAAGGGTTGGCAGTGCAATTTCTTATGACTAGCCCCCTAAAGCTCCCTTTTAAGTATAATGCAAGCTACTTTCCACAGTGATGGTAATAATATGCTGGCAGCAAATTAAGGTTAACTTTTTTAATAGGCTTGATTTACAGTGCATATACTGATCCTTTATTGTGTTTTCCTTTTTTCTAATTTTAAAATCTAAAAAGTCAAATCAGACACTCTTTCTAGAAATTTTCTTTTCATTACAGAGTGCCTTATGTGGTTCTTTCTGACATCAGCCTCTTTCCCAATTTTTTTTTCACACGATTCCTCAGCTAGAGCTAACAGCACCAGGAGCAGTCTCTAAGTTGTCTGTATTTCCAAGTCCTCTGTGATTTTAGGAAGTTCTGGGGGCATAGTTCATAGTGGCCATGCTACCCCAAAAGCCATGGCTCTCTTGAGGTTCAAACCCACCAGCAACTCTATGGGAGAAACAGGCCATTTTCTCTTGCTAGGATTTATAGCCCCAGTGACCCAGCAGAGGGGTCAGAACCATCTTGATGATAGTGAATTAGATTTTTTAATTCCATGGTGATGGTTTGTCCTCAACAAGTAACCTTAAGGATGACAATTTGATCCTTCAAGCTGCTCTATGGAAGTTAGGCCTGGTGATCTACTTTTTAACAAGAAAACTTAATGGAACAGTTCTACTCTGTAGCACATGGGTCACCCTGAATCAGAATCTAATCCATAGGCATGATTTTGGGGTTTTGGTGTGGTGTCTCATGTCCTGCAGCTTGTTGTGAACCATCGATTTGGAACTGACCCATAAGTGACTCTCTGGTGCGTTCAGAGACAGAAAATCACATGGAAGGTGAGTGCCCATATTTCTCCTATGGAGCAGATGGTGGATTTGAATTGCTTGCCTTTGGAATTGCAGTGCAGCTTCTTACCATCAAGCCACCAGAGCTCCTAGATAAGTGTGTTCTTTACATCAAAAATAAGATGTTGGCTTTCCTCCATTTTGGGGGACTGAGCCCGGTTACCTTCGTGTACCGTCCTCATCTCCTGAGCCTAAGGAGCCCCATCTCTTTAACTGTGAAGTGGAAGGCACTCTGGTGACACAGTTACTTTGGGGAACTAGGGTTTCCTACCATCAGGACTTAGGACCACTGGTTGGTGCTGAACAGAGGTCAAGTTAATATATCAAACGGTTTTGAGAACTCCTCAAGACAAAAGCGAAAGTTGATATATCAACATAAAGATGTACTCCAATGGCTGTGGCAAAGGCGTTAAAACGGGAATGATGTCACCTGCGGGGACCACCCAGCGTGGTGGCATCCATGTTGTTGCCATTTACCAATGTAACGGTCCCACTCATGACTATGTAGTTATGACAAAGAGGGAATACCTCATCAATGTGGCTAAGACGCAAGATGTCAAGAGGTTGATTAATTTCACATTTAATGATGCTGTAGTTAAGGCAGTCATTGATCACTGACCTTTAAAAGTGATTTATGAACAGAAGAGACCCATAGTTTGCATAGACTGTAAAGGAAGTAGAGTCATGTTCTCTGAGGAATGTTCATTCATATTGACAAGCAAGTTGAAAATGTTTTCTG
This sequence comes from Elephantulus edwardii, assembly GCF_000299155.1. Classification (NCBI taxonomy): domain Eukaryota; kingdom Metazoa; phylum Chordata; class Mammalia; order Macroscelidea; family Macroscelididae; genus Elephantulus; species Elephantulus edwardii. Next base: position 2,537,553 of record NW_006399969.1, read on the forward strand.
GAGGCTTTTTAGGAGGAGGGACAGAAAATACAGTAGTGAATGTCCCACGCTTTTTAAGGGCTATACAGAGTCAGACTCTCCAGAATACAGGGGACATATCTGACTTTAATACCTTGAGAGCCATTTATGATTCCACTGTGGAAGCCATGGCCAAAGGTGTACACAAAACCGTTAGCTTTCAAAAAGAGAAGCACTTAATGATGTTCCACATGACTGGTAGTAGCTTTGATGGCTCTGTCCTAAACATCCAGAATGCTGTCTTTGATGTAAAAGTCCCACATGAAGACCTCCAAATGGGGTCACAAAATGTGGGCAGCAATGGCAGTGCTCCAGTGGTAAAGTTCAACTTTAAGCAAAGGTCCTATGGAATCTTTAAGAGGAGAAGAGTGCACTGCTTTCACAATGATATCTTGGAGTGTGCAAAATACTTCTTGAGCTTCTATGCTTATTCCAGCCTTAGAATTGATTTACTCTCTAAGGATGTGGCTTTATACAGTGCCTTTGCTAAATCCTTCTTTGAGACAATGACTAGTGATTTCTTAAGGGGTATCATGAAGCTAGTAGAGAAAAGTCTGATATATGCCAACTTTGGCATGTGTGAGATTCGTGACGTTACACGAGGGACTGAATACATAATTGGCCCTAAAGTCTGGAAGGTACTGAGAGATTTTTTAGATAGAAATGTGCTTGATAAGACGCTTGACTCTAATGTGGTAATACTATTTGGAGGGACTGTAAATGCCATTTTTACCATTACACAAAAAGTGGAAAATGGGAAAACTATCTACCTTGCTCTGTTCATTGACATGTCGGGGGGTTATGACTCCCATCATCAAGACAACACTTGGTAGAATGAATCAATTCCAATTATTTACTGGGTATTTAGCCTATGAGGCATGTGTCTCACTGCAAACAAAGAGAAGTAACACGGTTTTGACTGCAAGTAACAACAGTCCAGTGAATACCTGTAGAGACCTTGCTAAGCGTGACACCTCCCAAATGGAATTAGCTGTCAGCTCAGACAACTCAAACATACCCACCACCAGCGGTAGAACAGATGATGAGGACCTGGTGGTGGAAAATACAGAACAATCTAGAAGGGATACAGAGACTAGAAGCACTGAGGAATCTTCCCTCTCGGGTGCCAGTGTAGCAGTAGCTGGCTATAATCTGTTTGGGAGAGGAGATGAAGGTCAGTTTGATACAGGAGGTGTCAATCCAGCTCAAGAAGAGTATCAGGACTTTGTAAGATGGCTCAAGAGTAAACAGATGGTGAAAGAAGATGCACTTGAGCAAGCAGAATTTGGGGAGTAGTCTTCACAGAGAAGCTCCCATAGCTTAGAACAGCCTAGATTTAGTATTGATTTATGTAGTCACTCTTAGATAATTTTCCTCATTTTCATACCTTGTATCCTGTTTCTTTTTCAATTTTTTAGTCTTTGTAGTATCAGCATGTATTAAGAATGATTCAGAACATAATTATAGAGGTTCATTTAGTACCTGTGATGCTTATTTAGTACTTGTGAGCTTATGAACTTGAGCACACGAACATCTAATGCTATGTATGAAGAAGATACATGTGAGATGAGAAGAAGCATTTAAAAAGCCTTAAAATCCTTTCTGTGTCCAAATTGCCATTTGAGATTTTATGTCTTCTCATTGTATGTTGTTGAACAAAAGTAGTCTGGTTTTTGTTCAGGCACTGATTTTTCATCTATATATGTAAACTCATCTCTTTGTTTAATATCGATAAAAGATTCTGTTGTAAGGGTAATTTATCAATGATTCTTGTAGAATGTGTGATTGGCAGACAATAAATACTTCTTAGTGCTCAAAAAAAAATAAGATGTTAACATTTATGATACCAAATCATCACATGTGGATATTCAAAGAAAAAATGTGCCATTGTTCTTAGAATGGCATGAGGAGAGTGGGAGGAAGCACAAGTTGCTTGCCAAAATAGATGTGTCGTTTTGATCTAGCTGGGTCAAGCCCTGGTGGTGTAATGCATAATATATTGGGCTGCTAACTAAAAGGTTGGTGCTTCAAACCCACAGATGACTGACTCAACAAGAGGAAAATGTACAAATGTATAGTGTTGGAAACCCAACAGAGGGTCCCTCTGAGTATTAACCAACTCCAAGGCTGTGGGTTGAGTTTGGATTTAAGCTCAAGGAAACAAAGTAAAGAACACACTTGAAAGGTACTGTTAGCCCCGATATAAAGTCTCCTGGCGTCTGCCAACCCCAGAGAGCCAAGACAGAGCATGGCCAAAAGGGGATGTTCACCCTTGTTTTTGCTAGCAAATTATTAATTGATAATAACTGGCAAATTAAGGAGAGTGAGTTCTGGTAGAACATGACAATCTGACTCAGTCTCCTAGCTTCAGCTTGAAATCTCTAGCTGGTAAGAAGGATATTGGGGCGGGGAAGGGTTGTGAATCAAGTTTGGGCTTTGATTGAAACCAAGTCACAGGACTGGGTAGAGGGGAAAAGAACCATGAGCTCGGTGTTAAATACTGCATTGAATACCTTTGAGAGTAAGTAGATAGTTTTGGTAAGTGAATTTTATTGCTGTTAGGTGCCATTTAAGTCAGCTACAACTCATAGGAACGCTGTGTGCAGCGTCCTATCCTGAACCCTGTCCTATCCTCACTATCCCTAATATATTTGAACCCAATGCTCCAGTCACGATGTCAAACCTTCTTGTTGAGGGCCTTCCTCTTTAACTGACTGTATGCTTTTCCAAGCATGGTATCTTTCCCCCAAAGTTCTAGCCACTCCTCACAGCATGCCCAAAGTATATGAGACCAAGTTTCACTATTCTAGCCTCTAAGGAACACCCTGGCCACACTTTTCCAAGCTATATTATTCTTTTGGCAGTCCATAGGATAGTCAGTACTCTTCTGTCATCCTTAGTCATTGTCCAACTTCCAGAAGTATAGGAAGTAATTGAAAAGTCCATGGCTTGAATCAGGCATGTCTTCGTCTTTAACCTGGCATCGCTAGTTCTGCTTCTTGGGTACAAGATGAAATGACTCAAAACCAAATAATTCTGGTCTCAGTCTTGAAGACTTCTCAGGTTCTTCTGTCAATTGTTAGGTCACATACCAGATTTTATGTGGTGGCAGTGTTGTTGTGTACTGTTGAGTGGGAACTGACCCTCCAGCAGGTTTTCCAAGGTGGTTAGTTGCATGGGAGACAATTACTCATCTCTCTTCCACAGAGTAACTGAGTCAGTTCTGACTTGACAGCTCATGACAACAGAAAGATTCTATGTACTTCGTTAAATTTGAAAAGATTGTTGCTGTTATCATTGTTAAGTGCATCAAATCCACTACACCTCATAGAAACCCTGTGAACAACAGATTTAACCTTTGCCCTGTCCTGTACTATATTCACAATCTCTGCCATCCTCAAGTCCATTGTTGTTGTCACTGTGCTGCTCTTGTCATTGAGGGTCTTCCTTTGTTTCACTGACCCTCACGTTTTCCAGACATTGAGGTTACTTTAAAATGGTAGACATGCACAGCTATGTTTATTTCAGCTTTGTTCACAGTAGTAAAGAGTTGGAAACAACCCAAGTGGCCATCAGCAAATGAATGGATAGAGAAGCTGTGCTATATTCACACAATGGAATACTATGCAGCATTGAAAAATAAGGAACTTATGAAATAATATACAAAATGGATAACCCTGGAGGACTTTATGCTGAGTGAAAAATCTCATTCACAAAAGGACAACTACTGCATAGTGCTACTGTTGTAAAATGGGGCTGACATAAGGGTTGGGGGGAGACTGAGAAAGAGGGAATAAATAATGTATACTGCATTGAAACAGATGAGGGAGAGAATGGGTTAAAAGGGATATATGATTAGATATTATTGTTATGACAGGAGTCCAGGACAAAGGTAGCATAGTGGAATGGACTTGAGGGGAAGGAATTGACTAACAATGAAAGAATTTTTTCTTTTACTTTTCAAAATGAAAAGCGAATTGGGGGAAGGAGTGGGCAACAAGGGATGAATGGAAATCCAAAGTCTCTGTAAACTTTCATGAAAATAAAATTTTAAAAAATTTAAAAAAAAGACAGACAAATGTTCAACATCCCTCACTCACTCATTACTGAATTAGAACTGATTCATGGTTGATCCTCTAACAGGTTTTCAGAGGCTGTGAATTGCACAGGAAGTGATTGCTCATCTTTCTCCCTCAGAGCTAATGGCATGCCTTTGGGTTATGAGCACATCTGCTTAGTGTTGCCTTTTACAAATGTCCTCTGCTCTCTACAAGTATGTGCCCTGGAGTTGACCGTTACTCTTAGTGATTCTGTGAACAAAAGATTGGAACCTGTGTTCCTATGAAACCTTTTGTAATCCAGAATGACAGAAAACAAGCAATTATGATTCATTTATAAAGGAAACATTTTTGAGCAGTCCTAGACCCCTCAAAAATATCTTACAAAATAATACATAAAACCTAAAATAACATTAATATATATAGTGTCAGAATAGTTCACAGCTATAATACTGAGAGTTCTCTCAGCATTCAGATGCTGAATGTAGTCCCCAGAGAAGGACCCTGATAGTGCCACTGTCACTGCTTGCCATGTGCACTGCCTCTTGGTAGCTTGTTGCAAAACAGTCATGGAGCACTAACTCCTTGTTGACAAGTCAGCAGCAGCTCAGAGCTGACCCTCTGGCAGGTTTCAGGAGCCATAAATCATACAGGAGGTGGCCACCCAAGCTTCCTTTCACTTTTCTCATGAAAATGGAAATCTTCTAAATCTTTCTTTTTTTTTTTTTTTTTTAAGTCACCATTTAGCTACAACTAGTATTGACCTAGGACCTTTTAGAAGCAAAATGGTTTTAAGGCAAATTGTCAAAAAGCCAGAGATCCTAAACTTGAGTTAGAGTTCCCTCCCACACGCCTCTAGTTGTAAAGAAACAAATTTAGTACAAATTTAGATGAATAAAATGATTTGCATTGAAAATAATTTTAATTCTTTTTTAAAGACTAAAGCCAACTTGAATAGGCTTAATGAGTTTTTCTTTACTAGTAGTGTAAAGGCAGAGGACATGGAACTGTGTACTCACTTTTAATTACTAGTTTTTAAACTTAGCTCATCCCAGTTAGCTCATATGACAAATGAAAGGTTATCTTGCCTTTTGTACTATCTATTTTCATTTATTACTATAGTTTATGTATTTATTGATAGGGTTATTATCATTTGTTCTTAAAGATAATTTGAATAGTGAATGATTAGATAAAATAGTAAATCCTAATTTTTGAAAGTAATAGTTATACTTGGATGAAATACTACATATTAAGGCCTTCTGATTATAAAATTTGGACATTTTTGTGATTTTTAAAATCTCATACCTACTTTAATAACTGTTGATTTCACTGTTTATCAAATGTTGTTGTACAATGCCATCGAGTCGAACCCAACTCATAGTGACCCTCTGAACAAAAGGCCTGAAGCCTTTCTGTAGCTACCATAAGTTATCAAAGTTCATCGTTTCCAGAGGCATATTGTTTAGGAAGTGGATGCCACCCCTGCTTCAGTAGCTATTTTCTATTTAACAGGTTTTCTAGAAAATGTTATTTTTCTTTTGAGATTGAAATGTAAGCTCTTAGTGTGTTCCAAGGAACCTGTTTACAAATTACTCATTTTAAGGCATAATACCTTTCATTATTGTGGTAATCAGAGCCACAACTACTTGTGATTGAAATTAGTGCTGGGGACAAAATATACATTACTAATAAGATGGAGTACTAAAGCTTCTGTAACCAAACTCTTCTTCAGTGCAGTGGTTGACATCCAAGGGTTGATTGTATTCCAGGAAATGAGTAAGACTCAGATTCAACCCTTAAGAAAGTATGTTGGTCCCTGTATTTAGGATATTTCGCATGTTTTCACGAAGATAACATAGTTATTAAAAATACTGATTAGTGTAATTCCAGTAAACTGAATTTCAAATGAAAGTTTTTAGATAATTATTTTGTTATTGTGTGTGTGTACCATTGAGTCAGATTGCTTGAAATGAGAGTGCCTATCCATGATAAAAGTTTGAGATTTACAGATATCGTACAATTAAACCTATTATTTGGGCCCTTTAGAAAGTACATGTGAAAATTTAACTCACATGTAAATGTTAAACTTTTTATAAGGGAAGAAACAGGAAAAAAGTTAGCTGTGTGTTTATAATTTAGAGGAAAAATGATCAAGTCGGCTTTGATGTTGGTCATTGCCATTGAGTCAGAGCTGACTCAGACCCTCCAGCAGGTTTTCAGGGACTGGAAATTGCACAAGAGGGGACTATATGCTTCTGATATTTCAGCAAGCTTCTCATTAATAACCAATTCAGGGACAAGCTGAAATCAAACTAAAGAGGTACTTTTTCCTACCTCTTTGCCTCAGTGTTTGACCATATTTCTCATTTTTATAAAATAGTTCATTGCCTTTATATTTTAATAAGATGCTTTGTGTTTATATAAGCTGTCACTTTCTTCTTTTTTCCCTTCTTCACACCAGTTGGGTGTTACCCTGTCATTAGAATGTTTTTATTATTATTATTTACATTATCCACAGAAATGAATTTAGAATATTTTAATTTACCTGTGATGCTAATGCTAATATTCACATATCAGTCTGGTACTCAGGCTTTCCATTTTTATTTATAAAATAATTTTCTCCCCTAGGTCTTTGGAGTAGATGACAATCAGGATTATAATAGGCCTATTATCAGTGAAAAACATAAAGATCTAATAAAAGATTGGGCTATCAGTTCTGCTGCAGTAGTAATGGAAGAACGAAAACCACTTAGTACACCTGGATTTCACAGCTCAGAGGTACATATCTGTTTATCAAAACGTTTTCCACGCGTAAAATGTAGATTGTTGTCATTTACTAATGATTTTATTGTAAACATTTGATAGATCTCCCCTTTACAACACTTTTAAAATCCAGATTCTCACAAATTGAATCAAATACTAAAGCAATTTTCATTAATTTCATTTTGTTATTTCTCATTCTGTTCCTTTAAAATTAGTATTATTGGTCAGGAAAATGATCCATTTCAGTAGGTAACTTTTGGGCTGTATGTTCACAGCTCTATCTGGCATGAGATAAAATAAGAACAGTCTTGATTACCTAATGCTGTGTAAAAGCAGTGTGAATAATACTGATACATTGGCATCTGACTTCCACTAACTCCAAGGTGGAAGAATCTCCACCACAAACATCCACTGCACAAAACTGGTTCTTAAGTCGTTGGATATGTCCCCACAGTCCTATGCCTTCTTCTACCAGTTCCAACAGAAACCATCCTTCCCCCTGCTCTCAATACTACTAGACTTACTGATGCTTTACAATGACCACACAGAACTCACAGGCAGCGATCATGACTATAGGGGTTATTAGGGAAGGTCACAGGCTACATTCCAGGTTGGAAACACTCAGTCCAGAGTTCCTCAGCCAGGACAGCCTCTGCTCAAGTGTGTTCACAGGCAAACCTTCCTTTGGCCTTCAGCCTTGAGGCTTTGGGCTGGTCTTATAAAACTCTTTTAAGTCTGCCTATGAAATAAGCTCTTCCTATTAAATATGCCGCCACCAGTAAGCCTTGACACAGGTGCTGGGCTCTGGTTCCACGTGAGCTCTGTTTTATGCCAGCCACCCCTCCTGCTGGTTCTGTGCTTCAAGACTCTGCAGCTGGTGGTACACTGATTGCTCTGTCTCATGCAAGATTATGTGGCCCAAAAAGGTGCACTGTACGACTGATACTTTTCTCTGATGACAGAGATTCTGTTCCCTGCCTCTGAACTTGTTGATATGAAAAAGTGACCAATGCCCTGATAAGTAGTCTAGTTACCTTATTTGGGTTTTGTTGTTTCTTCCTTTGTTTTAATTGTGTTTTGAGTCAAAGTTTACGAAGCAGAATACTTTTTCACTCAACTGTTCATATGCATTTTATTCAGTAACAGTTTCTATATCCACAGTGTATTTGCACTTTTCCCCTTTTCCTTGTAATTTGGCTTTACTTTTTTTAAAATATTTTAATTTATTTCTTTTTCATTTCAGTGAACATCTACAGAGATTTTGGAATTCCATTCATTCATTGTTGCACCCTTCTCCCCGCCTACCCCCCCCTCATACCCCCCACCTCACCTCCCCCCGTTTGCTCCTCTCCCTGAAAAGCAAAACTTTACTTTAATCCTTCTGTGCCCATCTGTGTCATCTGTGTCTTCCCTTTCTTTACTGATATTATGTTGATCAGTATATTATTGAATATTACCTTTCCCTTCATCTATCATAATATATGCCTATTACTCTAGTTCCAATTTTTGCTCCCCTATTTTCCCCTTCCCATGCCTGGTGACCATTCAAGAATGATTCTGTGTGTAAACCTTTCCTTTAATTTTTTATAAAAGTGAGCTTACCTAATATTTGGCCATTTGTAACTGAGTTATTTCACTCAGGTTGATATCCTCTAGAGTCATCCATGTTGTGAAGTGTTTGTGAAATTCTTTATTATTTTTTAGCATTACATTTTACTCCATTGTGTAAATGTGCATGGTTTTTTTCATGCATTCTTCTGTTGATGGACACTTCGGTTGCTTCCATCTCTTTGTTGTTATTACAAAGAATACTGTAGTGAACATGGTATGCATTTAACTGTTAATCTTTTGGTTCTTCTTTCTTTGTGATATTGTTTCTACTAGTGAGATTGCTGTTTCCAGTTTTCTAAGGAAGTGCCAAACTACTTTCTGTGATGGATGCTCCATTTTCCATTCCCATCAGCAGTGTATGAGTGTTACCAGTCTCCCTGAGGAGCTCTGGCTAGTAGTCATGTCCCGGACTAATTGCCCTGGTTTTTTTCAGTAGTCAGGAGGTGGTTGATACTGTTCCTGTTTTGTGGCTAAAGAGAGCAGTATAGTGGTGAGGACCTGCAGGCATGTGGTTCAAATCTATCACCTGCTTCACCAGAGAAATATGAACAGTCTTCTCCCATGCATTTATACTGCTTCTGAAAACCCACTGAAGGATGAAATATGATTCGTTTCCAACTTGATGGTGCATAGCAACAGTCGTAGATTTTGGAGTTCTGGTGGTTTAATGGGAAGGAATTGTGCTACCAACCCAAAGGTATGCTATTCAAATCAACAAGCTGCTCCATGGGGGAAAGATGAGACATCTCCACCCATGTGGTTTATTTCCTCTGAAAATCTGCTGGGGCATCAGCTATGAATTGACTCTGATTCAATGGCATACATCTGTCACAGATCATAAGAATTTATGGAAAATGGCAACAGCTCTGCTTGACTAAGAAAAAGTCTCTCTTTTCCCCTAAGATAGTAAGTAAGCTGTGGTATTTCCTTACTGTTTTTGTTTGCGTCTCTACTAGCTGATGATCTTGAGCATTCTTTTTTCACGTTTGTTGGTTATCTGCGTTGAAGTGGTGTTTTGTTTGTTTGGGTTTGTTGTTTCTTGAGTCCTTCCCCCACTCCTTTTCATATCTTTGGCCCGTTTTGTAGTTGGGATTTTTTTTCTTGTTGAAGTGTTGATGTTTTCTATATATTTTAGAGCTGTGTCTCTTGTCATTGCCAAATGACCTACCAGTAAGAAACTGTAGTGCAATCCTAAATGGTCACTGTTCTTTATGAGGAAAAGGATGGGCAGTCACTCCTGTGTGATGTACTGTTTCTGCAAACCCCTGGGAGGGTCAGCTGTGGGTCAGTTTTGAACTCAACACACAATAGCAAGTCTGTAGGTTATCCTTTTCGTTTTCTGCAGGAGTATTTTGATCATGCTAAGGCGAAACCTACACTTGGACCAGGAGTCAGTCATCAGAACAGTGCAAGGAAACACTGCATGGATCAAAATTGAGAAGGGTGTAGGCCAAGGATGTGCCCTATCTCCATACCTTTTCAACCTAAATGCGGAACAGATTATCTGAGAGGCTGGGCTCTGAGGAGAAGTGTGGCATCGAGATTAGAGGAAGATTCATCAACAGTCTGCGTTATGCAGATGACACAACCCTGCTTACTGAAACTGAGGAGGACCTGAAGCACTTGCTGCAGAAGGTCACAAACTGTAGCCTTCAATATGAATTGAGGCTCAATGTCAAGAGGACAAAGATTCTCACCACTGGGCCAGTTGGCAGTATCATGATAAAATAGTGAAGAGACTGAGATTGTCAACAGCTTTAGTTTGCTTGGCTCCACAGTCAACACTCTTGGCACCAGCAGCCAAGAAATGAAAAGAAGTATTGTGATGGGAAAGTCTGCTGTTAGGGATTTTTCCAGAGTACTGAAGAGCAATGGTGCCACTCTGGATATAGGCCATGATCTTTGTAATCACTTGCTATGCATCAGACAGCTGGACAATGACTAGGGAGGATAGAAGGAGAATTGATGCCTTTGAGCTGCAGTGTTGGAGAAGAGTATTGAATATACCATGGACTGCTAAGAAAATGAACAGGTTCATGCTCGACAGGGTTAAACCAGGCTGCTCCTTGGAGGCAAGGATTCTGAGGCTTCATCTGACATACTTTGGACATGTTGCAAGGAGGGATGGGTCCTTGGAGAAGGACGTCATGCTTGGGAGGGTGGAGGGACAGTGCAGGAGGGGAAGACCCTCTATGAGGTGGATTGATTCAGTGACTGGGGTAACAGGGGTAGGTGTGTCGGAGACAGTGAGATTGACACAGGACAGAGCAGGGTTTAGGGCTGTTGTGCATAGAGTTGCTATGATTCACAGGTGACTCGACAGCACATAACAACAAACAACAACAAAAATTTAATAGGGGAACTCTGATGACTTAGTAAAGACATGTGCCGCCCACCCAAAGGTACAATATTGAAATCCACCAGATGTTCTGTAGGAGAAAAGGGGGAAGTCTCCTCCCGTGTAATTTCCTGCATCAGAAAACCTGCTAAAGAGTCAGCTATAAGTGGGTTCCATGCAGTAGCACATACAGCAACAAGGATTTCCTATTTAGAGGGTCCCGATCATCTAGCTTATTTTTTGCTGATTATGTACTTTCATTTATATCAGACTATGCGTAGATAAGGGCTCCAAATTGTTCTTTGAACTTCAAAATTTTAGATTTTCATTCCTAGGTTTCTGACCCATCTTGAGTTCGTTTCTGTGATGTGAGATGTGAATGTTGTTTGAATTTTCTGCAAATATTGTTGTAGTTCAGTGCCATTGACTCAAGTATACCTCATAGTGACCCTGTGAACAACAGGTCTGAACCGTGTTGCATCTGTGCCATCCTCATCATCTCTGATGCTCTTGAGCCCATTGCTGCACTCATTGTGCCAATCCATCTTGAGTGTCTTCCTCTCTCCACCTTTCCATGCGTGTTGTCCCTTTCCAAAGATTAGCCTCTCATAGGAGCATGCCCAATTTATGTTAGATGACTTTTCATCATCCTTGCCTTTAAGGAGTACTGTAGCTACATGTTTTCCAAACTGTTCTTTTGGCAGTCCATGGGATATTCACTACTTGGTTCCAGCACCACAACTAAAAGACATCAGTTCTTCTGTCATCCTTATTCATTGTCCCGCTCACAGAGGCCTAGCAAGTAATTGAAAAACCATGGCCTGAATCAGACATACCTTAGTCTTCATAATGACATCATTGCTCCTCAGTAATTTGGAGAGATCCTTGACAGAGGGTTTGCCCCATATTTTATGTCTTTGATCTCTTGACTTCTGGTTCCAGGGGAATTAATTGTGGATTCAAGTAAGATGCAGTTATTGAGAATTTTACCCTGTTTTCCCCTCCACCTATCATGATGTTGCTTATTTGGTCCAGTGGTGACAATTTTTGTTTTCTTGATATTGAGATGCAATCTGTATTAAAGGCTGTAGTCTTTAATCTTCTGCAGCAAGCGTTTCAAGTCCTCCTCACTCTCAGCAAGGTTGTGTCCTCTGCATAACACAGGTTGTTGATGACTGTTCCAGTTTTGCAAGCACCATTTATTAAAGAGGCTATCTTTCCCCATTAAATGGATTTCATCTCTTTGTCAAAAATAAATGTCCATAGGTGGGTGTGTTTTTTCTGGATTCCTAAATTCTTCCGTTTGTCAAAGTATCTGTCATTCTACGAGTCCTGTGCTGTTTTGATAACTGTGGCTGTGTAGCTGGTTTTCAGGTCAGCAGTAAGAGGCCTTTTACTTTGTCTTTCTTCAATATAACTTTGCTCATTTTTTTTTGATCATTTTTTTTCTCATTTGTTCTCTTTCCTTTCTATATAAAGTTGGTTGATTATTTCTTTCATGTCTTTGAAAAATTATGGGATTATCTATAGATAAATTTTTCTACCTTATTTACTTACTTTGACTCAAATAATTTTTTTTATCATTTAAGCTATTAGAAAGCTATCTGGTTCCCTTGGTGGGACCACAAACACCTTACATATATAACTATATAAAGTTTAGTAAAACTAAAGCTAGTGTTAAGTAACATTGAATAATCCACTGTAGCACATACTGCTATAACAGAAATACTACCAATAGGTGGTTTTAAAGAAAAAACCAGAAATTTATTTCCTCATATTTTTGGAGACTAGGAAAAAAATACCTTAGGGCACCAGCTCTACAGAAAGTCTCTCTTTAGTTTGAGAGAAGATCTTTATCTTTCTTAAGATGCTCTTCCTTTGTTCTTTAAAAAACAAACAAACTTGGGTTCATTGTGGTAGAGTCAAAACCAGCCCATAGCTGACCCTGCAGTATACTTTCAAAGACATTACATTGCAAGGAAGTAGATTGCCTATCTTTCACCTTGGAGCAACAAGGGTATTTGAAATGCAGGAGAGGCTCCATCTTTGAGGTAGGGATGTAGACTGGGTATGTTGTTGTTATGTGCCGTCGAGTCGCCTGCGACTCATAGCGACCCTAGCCCTAAACTCCGCTCTGTCCTGTGCCAATCGCACTGTCTCTGACACTCCCATCCCAATTATCCCAGTCACTGAATCAATCCACCTCATAGAGGGCCTTCCTCTCCTGCGCTGTCCCTCCACCCTCCCAAGCATGATGTCCCTCTCTAAGGACCGGTCTCTCCTCACAGCATGTCCAAAGTAAGTTAGACGGAGCCTCAGAATCCTTGCCTCCAAGGAGCCACTCGGTTTAACCCTTTCCAGGACAAATCTGTTTGTTTTCCTAGCAGTCCATGGTATTCTCAGTACTCTTCTCCAGCACCACAGCTCAAAGGCATCAATTCTCCTTCTATCCTCCTTGGTCATTGTCTGACTCTCTGATGCATAACAGGTGATTGCAAAAACCATGGCCTGTATCAGACGCACCTTAGTCTCCAGAGAGACACCATTGCTCTTCAGCACTTTGAAGAGGTCCCTAACAGCAGACTTTCCCATGGCAATGCGCCTTTTAATTTCCTGGCTGCTGGTGCCAAGACTGTTGACTATGGAGCCAATCAAACTAAAGCTGTATACAATCTCAGTCTCTTCACCATCCATCCTGATGCTGCCAATTGGTCCAGTGGTGAGAATCTTTGTCTTCTTGACATTGAGCCTCAATCCATATTGTAGGCTGCAGTGCTTGACACTCTGCAGCAGGTGCTTCAGGTCCTCCTCAGTTTCAGCAAGCAGGGTTGTGTCATCCGCATAACGCAGATTGTTGATAAATCATCCACCAATCTTGACCCCACATTTCTCCTCATAGAGCCCAGCTTCCCGGATAATCTGTTCTGCATATAGGCTGAAAAGGTATGGAGATAGGACCCATCCCTGGCGTACGCCCTTCCCAATTTTGAGCCATGCAGTGTTCCCTTCCTCTGTTCTGACGACTGCCTCCTAGTCCAAGTATAAGTTTCGCATTAGAACGATCAAGTGTTCTGGGATTCCCATTCTTCTCAGAGTCAGCCACAGTTTGTTATGATCTACACAGTCAAATACCTTTGCATAGTCAATGAAACACAGATAGACATTCCTCTGGTATTCCCTGCTTTCAGCCAAGATCCATCTAACATCAGCTACAATATCTCTAGTACCACAACCCCTTCTGAAACCAGCCTGGACTTCTGGTAGTTCTTTGTTGATGTGCTGTTCTAGTCGTTTTTGGATAATCTTCAGTAAAATATTGCTTGCATGTGAAATCAGTGAAATTGTTCTGTAGTTTCCACATTCGGTTGGGTCCCCTTTCTTTGGGATAGGAACAAATATCGATCTCTTCCAGTCAGTTGGCCAAGTGGTCGTTCTCCAGATTTCTTGGCACAATTTTGTGGGCATGTCCAGGGCAGCATCTGTTAACTGAAATATGTCAATTGGTATACCATCTATTCCTGGAACCTTATTTTTTGCCATGTCCTTCAAAGCAGCCTGAACTTCTTCTTTCATCACCATAGGCTCTTGCTCATATGTTGTTTCATGAAATTCTTCTGTGTCTTCCAATTCCTTTCGATACAGTGACTCAGTATATTCTTTCCATCTTCTTAGATGAGGCCACTGGGGCTCCCTCTTCTTTGACAATTTTCATATGGAGTGGCATCTGTCTTTGAATGCACCTGTCATTTCTCTTTGCCTCTGTGCCTAATCTTTTTATATCTCAAAGGTGACTAAGAGATAACCTCACACTGATAATGACCTCATTAACATGACAGAGAAAGCCACCTTCCCAATGAAATTACATCTCAGATACCACACTAGAATTTATAGCATATATTTTAAAGAGATGCAGTTCAGGCCATAACAATTATTATACCACATCTGTGCCTTGTAGGCGATTGTGTATATGAAATGAAAAGATAGGCATATCATGCCAATAACATCTTAAGACAGATACAACTTAGATATTGAGATAAATGCCAAAGCATTATTATCCAGGATATAACTAAAATACTGTAAAATTAATTAAGGAGAGCTTGGTAAATCATAATGTGGAAGGGGCTTTTGAGTAAGATGGTAGAGTAGACAGACACCAGTTCAGGATTTTGTCAACAAAGACATCACAACACAAAGATAAGCCTGGGATACCAAGATTAAGAAGAAAGAACTGATGAAGAACATAGAATGAAAAGACAAATGGAGCATAGTACTGTAAGTGGCCCAGTGCAGTCATTTTGAACAAATCTCTATTTGAACTGGTGTCTGTGGAGGTGTCCACACTGGTGGCTAGCTGATGGGAGAGGTGTGGTGTTTCTTCCTGTTCTCCTTTCCCTTCCAGAGATCTGGGTAGTAACTTGTACCCACCACCAACCAGCAGTGGATTGGTGGTGGTCCCTGGCTTTGTGCTGCAATCTCCAGATCCCTGTACCATTACATGCCTTATCCTGGGAACTTACAGGGCTCTGATCTCACAAGTTTCCTCAGGGAAGTGGTGGACTTTGTTGTGCTTGGTTTCAGTCATCTCTTGGGTGAGTGGGGCACCACCTTAAAGCAGTGCACCCTTCCTGGGAACACCATCCTTCGGAGATTTTGGTTAACAAGGATTGTCACACTAGCTATATCTGACTGGGTACCTGCCAGCATCCGCCCCCTAAAATAGCAGAAACATGATCCTTAGTCAAACGGGCTACTCTGAGACCGGTAGAAACTGTTATGGGTGCCCATTGCTCCTCAGACACTTCCAAGCCAGGCATCTTGTCTCCACTCATGAAGACAACAGCACCACAGATAATCCCAAAACAACAAATAAAAACCAAACCAAAACCCCACAGGTCAAGATGAAACAAAAGTCACCAAAGTACCAAATAAAATATCTTTCAAAACAAGAAAGGTTACTGGAACTTCCTCCTAAGGAACTCAAGAAAATGTTAACTAAGTGTTCCATACAGTTTGAGAAAAACAGAAAATGTAGCATTAAAACTATGCAAGACCAAATAAAAGAAATGGAAAATTGGCAGAAATGCAAAGCTACCAAAGTGAAGTCGGAATATTAAAACTAAAATGGCAAAAATAAATAGGACAAAAGAACATTATTAATAAAAGAATGTAACACAAAATTGGAGAACAAATCCCTCAATACTAATCTGTTGGAGAAACACGATAAAAACAAGAAGAAAAAAGGAGAATCTAAGAATTCTGTTAAATTATTCCAAGATTAGTGCTGGAGAAGAGTGTTGAATATACAGTGGACTGCTAGAAGAACAAACAGATTTATTCTGGAGAGGGTGAAACCAGGCTGCTCCTTGGAGGCAAGGATTCTGAAGCTCCATCTGACATACTTTGGACATATTTCAAAGAGGGACCAGTCTTTGGAGAGGGACTTACTTCATGCTTAGAAGGGTGGTGGGACAGCGCAGAAGAGGAAGACCTTGATGGAGAAGTATTGACTCGGTGACTAGGATAATGGGGGTAAATATGTCAGAGACTATAATAAGATTGGCCCAGGATAGAGTGGGGTTCAGAGATGTTGTACATAGGGTCACTATGAGTTGCAAGCGACTTGACAGCACGTAGCAACAACACCAATCAAGAGGAGTAACTTACATATGACTGGAATTCCAGAATAAGAGACAGTCGTGTAAAGCAGAGCACATCATTGAGGATTTACTTCATGAACAATTCCCAAACATTATGAGAAAATAGTCATTCAAGAAACTTTATAAATAAATTTTCCAAAATTAAAGACAAAGATGACTGGTAGCCTTTTGGGGAAAAAAAAGATGGCATCTATTAAGGAGAACAAGTCAGACTTAACTGTGATTTCTAAGTAGAAACCATGCAGGCTAGAGAGATGTGGGATGATAGATGTAAAACTCTGAAAGAAAAAAAATGCCAGGCATACAGTCCTGTATGCAGAATCATTTTCCATCACATCTGAAAGTCAAATTACACTAGATAAATTATTTCCAGATAATTAGAAATTAAAGGGGATTTGTGAGAACTAGACCAGCCCTACAAGAAATTTAAAGGGAGATCTTTCTGGAGCCAGCAGAGACAGATAATAAACCAAAATTAGTATCTCTGATAACACCATTCAGAAACTGATCAGGACACGGAAATGCACAAGATTTGTCAAACATAAAAGATGTAAAAATTAGGAAGCCATTCTCACTTGGGATCCAGAGACAGCCTGGTTTGTTTTCAAGCTGGTGGTGCCCTTGGCCGCTTTCTGTCAGCACCATGGTTCAAGTGCAACAGCTCTTCTTTGGTGTTTCTCGTTCAGTGTCTAACTTTCATGGGCATATGTCCTCTGCAGCTTGTGTGTCCATTACAATACAGTTCTTTTTTTTGGGGGGGGGGACTAACCGAAGTCAAGTTATTTATTGAGTGCCGATTACATACTAGGTATTATTCCAAATACTTGGGACACATCAGAGAGCAAACAGATCCCTGCCCTCACGGAGCTTACAGTCTAGCATTTCCCACTTCACTTGTACACTGACCCGGGCAAGTCTGTGCCTCTCTGTGCCTCAGCTGCCAAATGGGAGGAATATGCAGAATCAGCACAGACCATGGATGACATGCTTGCTGTTCTGTAGATGCCAAACAAGACCCTTACCCCTTGCCCTAGCCTATCTCTTAGGCAAGAAATAGGGCTGGATGTTGATTTTTAACAGAGCACACTGGGGCTAGGAGGTTGGAGCTGGATTGTCTGCTGTGCGATGGTGGTGGTAAAAGGGTTGTGCAGGGCTGATGATGGCTACACAAATTGTTGCTGCTGCTGCTGCTGTTTCTTGGTGGCTGCCTTGCTGGCTAGGTCCTTGGCCTTCTCTGTAGCTGCCAGTGCTGTCTCTTTTGCCTTTTCCTTGGCTTCCTTGGCAGTTTCAACAAGTGTCTTAGAAGGGGCTTCACCTTGTAGCTTGGCCAAGATGTATTCAAAACCCTTTATAGTCTTGGTCACATTGTTTTTAAATCGAGCCAGACCAAATTCCTGGACAGCTCTGGAGACACCAAACAAGCTAGAGGAGACCCAGGCTTCTCGGCGGATTTCGGTCCAACCACTGTTATCAGAGTTCACATAGTAAACACAGCGTTCCTCCACCACCATCAGCCAGGCATGGTTGATGTTCCAGGTGAAGGTGGTCATGGTCTGATTCTGTGGGTCCACAACAGAGTCCTCCAGGATGTACACCGAGTGAGCAACATTGGCAGGAAACAATCGCTCAGCCCAGCGCGGCATCCTGTTGGTCTTGGTCAGGAGTCTCCGGGACAGGAGTTTCTGGTCAGGGGTAACCTCCCGGTGTACTATGTCTTCCGTCAAGACATGTTTGCTGTAGGGATTCGGGTACCGCTGCCAGAAGGCGGCGAACACTTGGTCCCAGGAACTCCTGAGCACGCTCTGGCCCAGGAAATATTTCACCATTGTCCCGGCCGGGAAGGACTCAACACCCGCGAAGCATTAGGAGTGCGGAGCCCAGGGAGGATGTGGAGGCCAGGCCAGAGCTCGGCGCCAGCCCGCCAGGCTCGTTCAATCACCACCGTACCGCGCCCAAGTTTCCGCCGCCATGAGGTACAATACAATTCTTGATTTCTTGATTATTGCTTCCATGGTTGCTGCTTGTGGAACCAGATGGAATGGGATCCGTGACAACTTTCACCTGCACTGATTTTAGCATGGCATTGTTTACTGGTGTGCTTGCTAGGCTTTTGTTTTCTTTGTAAAATGTGTTTGTAGTCTTTGGACTTCAGCAGTGAATACTAGGGAGGTCTTTGTCTGCAAGCAAGGATGTCTGCCTTGATTCCTGACTGAAGGACCACATGTAAGACCACTGAAGACCTAGTGACCTATTTCTGAAGACCATTCACTGAGAGTTCATGTATCACAGTGAACTAATTTAAATCCTGAGGATGGTAACACACTGAACAGCAGTTTGTTCCATGCTGAATGGAGTCACTATGAGTGAATAACAGCTAGTAAAAACAGTATTATTATTGTTATGTGCTGTTGATATGTAACCAACTCATAGCTGACCCTCCAGCAGGTTTTCAGAGACTGGAAATCACAGAGAATGATACTGCTTATTGTTATCTCTCAGAGAAGCAGGTAGGTTTGAAACACCTGCCTTTGAGTTGGCAGCACAACTCCTTGCCATTAGGCCACCAGAACTCCCTGACAACAATGTAGAGAATGTTCATTGACTTCAAATGTACATAAAATTTCCCCATGCAAGGATGCAAGTTTTGTTTGATATCAAGCATTCATGGTATATAGTATTCCTCATTTTATATTGTTGGATTTGATTTGGTAAAATATGATTTCATTCCCCCCATTTAAATTCATGAGGGATATTGATTTGTACTTTCCCTGTAATATTTTTTCTATATTCTATGTCAGTGGAATGTTGGCATCATAAAAAAAACTTAGATGTGTTTCTTCCTTTTATCTTTTCTGAAGAAAGTCTGTGTAAGATTTTTGTCTTTAAATATTTGATCAGATTTACCAGGTAAAATAAAAAGATAATCATGATATACAAGACCATTATTGTAAACAGCTAAAGAGAACAGATTAAACACAGAAGCAAAGAGAAAAGACAGGTGCCTTTAAAGAAAGATACCACACCATATGAAAATGGCCAAGGGAGAGGGAGCCCCAGTGGCCCAGTGTCTACACCTAGTCTGCATCTCTAACTTAGAGATGTCCCCACCTTAATCGGGAAAGAGCTCTGCTAGCATAGTGTGTGTTATGTTGAGCCGTTAACTGGTAGTGTTGGTGGTGCAAACACACCAGCTGCTTTACAGAAAGAAAAAGAAACCATCTGCTCCCATTAAAATTCACAGCCTCAGAAATTCAGTTTCTAGAGCTCTGTTCTGTCCTTTGTCGAGTCAAAATTGTCAGTAAAGTTACTCTTGGACAATTTTTATTTTGGTTCTTAATCTATAAGATTACTAATATGTTTATCAAAAGCAGGCTGTTGTTATGTGTCATCGAGTCTCCTGTGACTCATAGTGACCCTTTGTACAACAGCCCTAAACCCTGCTCTAGCCTTTGCCAATCTTACTGTCTCTGACACACCTACCTCCATTACCCCAGTCCATCTCATCAAGTCTTCCTCTCTTGCACAGCCCTCCCCCCCTTCCAAGCATGACATCCTTCTCCAGGAACTGGTTCCTCCTTGCAACATGTCCATAGTATGTCAGATGAAGCTTCAGAATCCTTGCCTCCAAGGAGCAGCCTCATCTCATCCTCTCCAGGATCAACCTGGTTGTTCTCTTAGCAGTCTCTGGTATATTCAATACTCTTTTTATGCACCACAGCTCAAAGGCATCAATTCACTTTCTATCATCCCTAGTCATTATCCAGCTTTCTGATACATTTTTTAAAAAAGACCATGGCCTGGATCAGGTAAACCTTAGTCTCCAGACTGACATTGTTGCACTTCAGTACTCTGGAGAGGTTCCCGACAGCTGACTTTCCCAGTGCAATTTGTCTTTTAATTTCCCCAGGGGTGTTGATTGCGGAGCCAAGCAAACTGAAGCTGTTAACAATCTCAATCTCTTTGCCATCTGTCATGATGCTGCCAGTCTGCCCAGTGGTGAGAATCTTTGTTTTCTTGATGTTGAGCTTCAATCCGTATAGAAGGCTGCAGTCCTTGACCTTCTGTAGCAAGCACTTCAGGTCCTCTTGAGTGTCAGCAAGCAGGGTGTAACATCTGCGTAACAGATTATTGATGTGTCTTCTCTAATCTTGACGCCATGTTTCTCCTCATAGAGCCCAGACTCCTGATTAATCTGTTCTGCATATAGATGAAAAGATATGGAGATAGAACATATCTCTTGCATGCACTCTTCCCGATTTTGAACCATGCATTTGTTTCCTGATTCTGTTCTGACAGCTACCTCCTGGTACAACTGTAGGTTTCACATAAGTGCAATCAAGTGTTCTGGGATTCCTATACTTCTCAGAGTCAGCCACAGTTTGTTGTGTTCCACACAGTCAAATGCCTTTGCATAGTCAATGAAACACAGAGATTACCCTGGTACCCCCTGCTTTCAGCCAAGATTCATCTACAGTAGCTAAAGTATCCCTTGTACCACGGCATCTTCTGATCCCAGCCTGCACTTCTTGCAGCTCTCTGTTGATGTGCTATTGCAGTCATTTTTGGATAATTTTCAGCAGAATCTTGCTTGCATGTGATATTAATGATATTGTTCGATAATTTCCGTAATCATTTGGGTCACCTTTCTTTGGAATGGCAAGAAATACAGATCTCTTCCGTTCCGTTGGCCAGGTGGTTGCCCTCCAGGTTTGTTGGCACAACATGGTGAGCGCATCCAGGGCAGTGTCTGTTTGTTGAAATATGTCAGTCGGTATGCCATCAATTCCTAGGGCCTTGATTTTTGCCAATTCTTTCAGAGCAACTTGAACTTCTTGCTTCATCACCACAAGCTCTTGCTCATACATTGTTCATGAAATTCTTCTGTGTCTGCCATTTCCTTTTGGTACAATGACTGTTTACTCTTTCCATCTTCTTTAAATGCTTCTTGGATCATTTAATATTCTGCCCAAAACAGCCTGAAGTATTATAATTTGAGCTTGAATTTGTTCTTCAGTTCCTTCAGCTGAGCAATTTTGGCCCCTTTGATTTTCTGACTCCAGTTCTTGGCACATTTCATTTTAATACTTTGTCTTCCTGCATTGTCCTTTGAAACCTCTTCAGCTCATTAATATCTTAATTATTTCCCCCTCCCCTTTGCTTTGGCTTTTCGGCACACTGCTGCAATATTCGCAATCTCTCCTGACATCCGGCTTTGTCTTTTAGTCCTCCTCTGTCTTTGTAATGACCCTGTGTATTCAACATGGATTATATTCTTGATATCCTCCCACAGCTCATCTTGTCTTCACTCATTAGTATATTCAAGGCCTCAAACCTGTTCCTGAGATGGTTTTGAAATTTAGGTGGGATAGACTCAAGATCAAATATCGGTTCCTTTGGATTTGATTTCATTTTCCTTAGCTTCAACTTGAACTTGCTTATGAGTAGCTGGTGGTCTGTTCCACAATCAGTACCTGGCCTACTTTTCATAGCTGATAATTGAGCTGCTTCAGCAGTTCTTTGCATAGATGTAATTAATTAATTCCTATGCATACTATCAGGTGAAATCCATATGTATAGCCTGTGTTTATGTTTCTTATAAAACTTATTTGCAATGAGTAAATCATCGATTGTGCAAAATTCTGCCATTTTATCTCCAGCTTCATTTCTGTCACTACATCTATATTTTTCAATTACTAATCCTTCTTCTCTGTTCTCAACATTTCCATTCCAGTCACTCATTATTATTAATGCATTTTGATTGCATATTTAAGTGATCTCTAACTACAAATGTTGGTAGAAATCTATTTTATCCTCTTTGACTCTGGTTGTTGATGCATATATTTGGATGATACTGGTATTCACTGGATTTCCTTGTATGCTTATGAATATTATCCTGTCATTCACAACATTGTATTTCAAGATGGACCTAGAAATGACTCATTTATTTATGAAAGCAATCCCATATTTTCCTACCTTTTCATCTCCAATAGAGTGGATCATACTGTCATCTGACTCAAAATGTCCCATGCTAGTCCATCTCGTTTCACCAGTGCCTAGTATGTCATTTCTTTCTTAACACCAAATTTTCCTACATTCATGGTTCTCACATTCCATGTTCTAGTCACTAGTGTCTACTTACAACTATTCCCCCTCATTTTTGTTTCCATACTTGGGGGCTCAGTTGCCATATTAGCTAGTCTAAATGTACATAGGGTTTTTAAAGGCATAGTATTTCAAAAGTAGATGGCCAGTCCTTCTTTCTAGTGTGTCTTAATTTGAATGCTCACACTTAGAGCAGTATCTGACAGACAAGCATTTTATGGAAAAGAGCACATGAAAGATATTTCCCCAACTGTGTAACCAATAGTGTCAGTATTGACACATGTGTCTTGACCCTCCCATTGCTCTGCTCCACCAGCATTCCTTTCTACTCCCACCTGATACATTAAACACCTATCTTACCCTATCTAGCCCTTTATATGATAGCGTTTATCTCAAGGAAATAGCTGGGAAATCCACTTAATCCATAAAGAGTTTCTGATGATTGTGAATGAAAAAAAAAACTACCTCCCTTATTCTATATTCTCTCAGCCCAGACCAAGTAAAATTTATATATGTTGTTGTTGCTATTATGTTCTGGCAAATTACAAACTACTCATAGCAGGCCCTGCAGTGGGTTTTCAGAGGCTGTAAATCGACTTGAGGGATCATCATCATCAAAAAGCCAAATGAGAGGAGATAACTTGTCTTTCTCCTGCAGAGCAGCTAGTGGATTCAACCACATAGGTTTTGATTGGTAGTGCAATTCCTTACCCATTAGTTGTTACTTCAATAGTCCATTACAGAAGTCTTTACAGAATGGCTGTAAATAAAAATTGGTCAGGGTTTATGCTGCTCTTCTGTCTCATTGCTAGTGAACTGTAACAGACTCATAGCTGGCCCTTCCTTGGGATTTTGAGGCTGTAACCCATATGGGAGGAAATGGTCCATCTTTTCTCTGGGAAGATGCTGGTTGATTCAAACCACCAGTGAGGCATGGCACATCTCCCTGCAGACTACACCACCAGAACTCCCTAGAAGAAAAAGAGCCGAACCATTATGAAAATCTGGACAGAATGGAACTAAGTAAAGGTTTGTCTGTGTAGCGTCCTATGGCAGCTATTCCTCACATGGTGTCAATAGCTCTGGTACTTTATTCAGTTCTCTAACCTGTGGACACCAGAAAACCCCACTAATAATAATAGCTTCCATGGTTCTGTGATTCAGTAGAATTGTATTAAAAAATGGAGTACAAGAGGCTTGGTTGTTTGTACATCTCCCTATTTTTATCTGGTTGTGTTTTGGGGGTTTTTAAAAAATCATGGCAGTATTTGATCAAAGAGCTGTTGTGGCTTATTAATAAGAAATTGAATGTACAACCCAAGACACACAGTTCAAATCCACAAGCTGTTCCATTGGAGGAAGATGAGCACTCTTCCCATGCAGTTTATTCTCTTGGAAAACCCACTGCAGGATCAGCTCGATGGTGCATAACATGTATTTGGTCTGTGAAAAATAATTATTTCCTCAGTGTCTAACCTGCCATCATTAGTGCAGTCAACCTAACTCTTAATAAATTACACGAACTGCAAAATGTCCATTTGGACAATATCAAACCACATATATATCCTTAGTTCCATATCTTGTAAAGGCTGCTGTGCATTCCCAAAGGTGCACACTTCAAATCCACCAGATGCTCTGCTTGAGAAGGAGGGGCAATCTCCTCCAGTGCCAGTCAGATCCGATTCAACAGTACACAGCAAGGGGGGGGGGGCCAAAAGCTGCTCTGCAATCTCATATCTTATCATGGAATGTGCAAATCTCAGTCAGAGAGCAAGATGTAGTGAAACAGCAGATGTACTCTGCCACATCCTGTATGTCCTCACTGTCTCACTGACTCTGCTGCCACAGACTGCCCCAACTCTGGGCTGCAGATGTCACCTGTGCATCCATCTACAGCTGCCTCACCTCAGGCAGGGGCCCTGCAGTCACAGCTCTAGTGGGGAGAATAGGCAAGTCCACTGCTTCTCCTGACCAGGGTGTCCCTTCACATTACACCCGGGCCTGAGGCCCAGGCTCTACCTATGGCAGTGACCTTTCCAAGCAGACATTTTATTGCATGGACTAGCCCTTCCTGATAACAAGTCCAAAGGATATGAGATGAAGTTCTACCTTCTTTACCTCTGTGGAGCATACACACTTGCTAAAGACAGATGCATCTCTTTTCACTGTCAGTGTATATTCAATACTCTTTGCCAACACACTGGCTTAACACTTGTAGGGAAAGGGAACATCTATATTTTGTTTTCCCTGTTCCTTGATCTTCCATGTTAAGTGCCTGGATTACTGTGCTGTAAAGAATTATTAATAGACCAGTTGTCTGTTTACTATATCTTTCATAGTAAATGCCTAGACTCGCTTGCTATAAGGAATTGTCAGTATCATCTATAACTTAAACCTTCCAGGGACCTAGTGGGTAAGGAGTGGCACTGCCAACCTAAAGGCAGGTCATCTGAATCCCCCAGCTGCTCTGCAGGAGAAAGATGGGCAATCAGTCCCCTGCTGGGAAATTTCCAGCCTCTGAAAATCTATCAGTTCATGGTCAGTGCTTCATAACAACAAAATTATATCTTCCTTATTAATTGCCTTTATTATTGTTGTTGTTGTTGTATACCATAGAGTTGGAACCAACCCATAGCTGACTTTCCAGTCAGTTTTCAGAGGCAGTAAATTGCATAGAAGAAAATTCCCCATCCTTCTCCCGTGCATTAGTTTGTGGATTCAAACCACATGGCTTCGAGTGCAGCTTCTTCCCACTAGGCCACCTTATTAAAAGAATTGTCATTTTTTACAAAGAAATCCTTGAGTCTGTGGGACTGTTTCATAAATTAAATTACACTTCATTCCTGATATGCTTTGTTTATTTAAGGGTATTTAAGGCTACTGTACCTTGAACTTTGGAACAGAATTTAGACATGGTCATGCATAGACCCTGAGAAATTGAAGGGAAGATTCTTAAAGTTTAAGTAACTTTTTTTGTAAAAAGACTTCTGAGTAAGATAATGGACTCCATACACATGACAGTTCAGTCTCTTCTGAAGACACCAAAACTCAAGGATAACAGATAGAAATGTTAATTCTGGAATCCTGATTTTAAGTAAGAAGAAAAAATAAAGAAATACTGCAAACATGGAGTGAAGTAGGAAACTGAATTAAATCATTGGGGACTAATGGGACACAGAACCATAAACAGTGCAACACAGGCCAGCAGAAACTGTCCTAGGCTAAGTGTTCACTCCTGAATGTCTACTGGGTCGGAAGACGTTCTACAGGGTTACCCATCAAGTAGGACTGCTCAGACTCAGCTCCCAGTTCTCAGCAGAAACCATGCAGGCAAGAATTCTATGCTAATGAACATTGCAGTGGAATGCGGAAAAGGAAGGGCAGTCTGAAAGGAATGGACAGTTGGAAACTATGTGGGTGACAGTTGATAGCCTAAAAGGGGTTTTGGGGGAGAAGGAGGGAGGAAGTGTGCATGAACGAACAAATAATAGTTTTAAAAAAAAAAATAGGGGGGGGGAAAGAATTCTGTGCCCATAAAAATTATCCCTCAGCTGTGACAGTGAAAGTAGGATATTTCCAGACAAACAAAACCTATGGGAATTTGTGTATCTTAGACTAACTTTATAAGAAATACTAAGTAAAAGTTTTTGGGCTGAGAGATAGCTACAGAAAACAATAACTGAAATTAATGTAACTAGTAGATAGGAACATTTTAAAAATTAAATCCCTATGTTCATCAGAAGACTTCTGTAAAAGTAAAAAGAGAACCTACCGACTGGGTATTTGATAGTGACACATCCGACAAAGGGACTTATGTCTAAAATTGATAGAAAGCTCTAACATCTTAACAAGAAAAAGACATGTCTGAGTTGTAAAATCAGCAGAAGATATGAGTAGGTACTTTCACTAAAGAAGAATTCATATACCGGAAAAGCACATGAAGACATACCCAAGGCCTTGGCCTGTGTGGAGAAACACAGTTTAAATGATGAGGTATCATGTCATCATGACAAAGTTCAGCAAACAACAAATACTGGCGATGCAGAGAAATCAGAACTCTTATGATGTCAATGGGATAGCGGTGTGGTGCAACAACCACTTAGTTTGATACTTCCTTAGAAAGTTGGAAGTAGAAATTTGTTTGATTCTGCAATTCTACCATTCAGTATAAATTACAAAGAAAAGTGCTGTGACACAAATTAATATACTCATACTCATCTTTAGTACATCATTATTCACCATATCAAAGAGTTAGAAGCAGTGCAGATGTCCATCAATGGACAAATGGCTAAAGAAACTGGAGCATTCATACAATAGAGTGTTAAACCATCCTTAAAAACCAAGAATTTGTGAAATATTTCACAGCATGGATGATTCAAGAACACATTGTGCTATGATGCATGAACCAATCACCAAAAAAGGACAGTTATGCTATATGTTCACTATTATAAAAAACTAAGAGTTACGGCACAATCTATCTTGGAGGGTTAACAGGGATGGGGAAAGTGGGGAGAGAGGAATAGAAACTAATAAACAATTGAGTGAAGGGAAAGACAATATACAGTAAGGGTTGGAGTAGACATTGTAATTCATTAGTTACTTTAATCAGTGACAATTACTGTTATGAAATGTCTGTATCATTATATGAAATAACAATATGATTTGTAAACTTTTACTCAGACTTTTTTTAAAAGGTCAATAAAGAAAAATCTAAAAGTTTGGGTTATTGTTAAAAATATCCAAAAACATGACATAGCAGTCTGACTTTTGGAGATATTGAGAAGGTTCCAGAACAACCTTAGGGTGTACTTTTGGATGCAGGTTTCTTGTTCTTTTACTGGCAAATTAACTTTACCCACATAGCCACAAAACTGTAGTATATACTTGAATTTATCTATCAATCCCAAATTTTTTGTAAGGTTTTAGATTTTCTTTTAATAGCATAATTACTATTTCAAAGAGTTAATTTATGATCCATTCACAGATATAATAGAACATTACAATCAAATAGCAAACCTTTGGAAATCTATTTTATATATGAGGAAAGTAAGTAAATGCTAAAGCAGAAGTGTGAGATTTAACTATTACTTTGTAGATTAGACATTAGTATGACTAAGCAGGATTTTCTTTTCTAGGATTCACACTGGACTATTTTTTTCCTCCTTTAGGAAAGCACATCTTCACCTGGAAGTAAGCGTTGGGTTTCACAGTGGGCTAGTCTGGCTGCAAATCATACAAGACATGATCCAGAAGAAAGGATAATGGAATTGACTGCACCAGTTTCATTAGAAAATGGTATTCTCTATCATTTTAATCACATATACTTTTTTAAAATCCTTGTAGTATGATTTTAGTTTGACTACTAAAATGTAAAATTTATATGAATTAGTATGTATCCAGGGGGGTCTGGTGGAAAGAAGGTATGCTAAATGCCAGAGGCACGTGGTTTTATTCTGCTAGCTGCTCTGTAGGAGAAGGATGGGCATTCTTCTCCTGTATGATTAATTAACTGCCTCTGAAAACCTGCTGGAGAGTTAACTATGAGCTAGTTTCCAACTCAGCATCACACAATTTGTAGGCAAAGCATCCTTAAGAGTTTTACTTTTCTCCTTCCCAGGAGAATAGATGCTTAAAGTTAAACTAAATTTTATCTCACTTCTAAAGAGTCTCAGTATTTATTGCTTAGTTATTTACTGTCTAGTGAGAGGAGTTTGAAGATTGACATAAATTTGTCACCATTGGGTAAACAAATAAATCAGACAGTAGGGAGTGAAGGAACTGTGAAAGATCCAGTGGGGACCTGAAAAGACAGGATAATAGTGGGCAGAGATCAATGGTGATTAATTTTATAAAATATAATATATAGAAATGATCATATACATTGTATACCTCATGCATGATGAAACACAAATACATGATAACTATACATGATGAAACAATGTCTATGAGTTTTGTATGCAAATAAATATAAAAAAGTTTAAAAAACACAATGTATAGGAATGATTGTATGAAAGACAATGTGATTGAAGGAATGTATGAACAGTATAGTGAATGAAACACAATCTGTATGAATTTCTCATAAAAGAAAAAGGAAAAAAATGTGAAAAAAACAATTTACCAGAGAAATCATTGTAAAAGTATTATCAACTTTTTTTTTAAAGTTGTGGGGTTTTTTTTGTTGTTGTTGTTTGTTTTTTTTATTTTATTATTTGTGTGTGTGTGTACCGTCAAATCAGATCTGACTGGTACAGGAGGAGATTGTCCCTCCTTCCTCGGCAGAGCATCTGGTGGATTCAAACTGTGTGCCTCTGGGATTGCAGTGCAGCTTCTTGCCACTAGGCCACCAGAGCTCTATTATCAACTTTTTAAAGTGAATTTTTTATAAGGAAAAAAATCATAACTTAATTATCTCATTCCTGTTTCATATTACCTAATTCAGCTATCTAATTTAAATGCATTTATTTAGATAAGCAACATAGACCACCTGAAAAAATCGCTTAATTCCTGAAATGTTCTTTGTTAAACATGTATTTCTAGAATTGGTAGGGTGTTGTGCTGCACAACCACAGGTGGTGCCTCTGGGGGTTCCAGTCCACCAGCAGCTCCACGGGAGAGGGACGGGCAGAGTCTTCCTGTGCCATTGTTTGTCTCTGAAGATCAGCCGTGAGTCGGTTCCGACTTGACAGCAATGAGTTCATTCAACTCATGGAGTTTTAAATGTATTGTCTGCTGGGAGCAGGATAGTAGGAGAAATGCTCAAAAAGATAAAATAAGCATTACATTTTAGATGATTCAACTCATAATAAGGAAATTAGACATATGATACACATAAAATGGAATAGCATAATAAGAAAACTTGATTAAATGTTGAAATACAGTCACTCAGTAAATTTTGGTCACTGCTTCATAACCACTGTGTTGCTTTAATTTTTAATGTTAAACTTTTGGAAAGAAAAAAAAGCCACAGGTGCCTCAAGTAGTAAAATTTTTTCCTCACTTATCCCTAAAATATATACTTTCCTGAAAATGAGAACTTTTTCCAAGAAATCATTTCTATTTTGGAAGCAAGCATCCTTGATCTTGAATATTCTCTTGATACTTAATATCCTCATGTTAAAATACCAAAGTATGACTCTTATCATTGACTTGTACTTTGCTGAAACAAAGCAAGTTATATTTCTGTTTGAGACCTTGTTGTTGTGGTTGTTGTTAATACGGTCGAGCTGAGTATGACTCATAGCGACCCTGTGAATAACAGATCTGAACCCTGTCCCATCCTGTGCCATCCTCATCATTTTTAACATACTTGAACCCATTGCCACTATATCAGTCCATCTAGTTGAGATACTTCCTCTTCTTTGCTGACTGTCCACCTTTCCAAGCATAATGTCCCTTTCTAAGGACTAGCCTCTCTTAACAAGTAGACCAAAGTATGTGAAGTGATGGTTCACCATCACTTCCTCTAAGGTACATTCTGGTTGCGTTGTCTCTAAGACATACCTGTTTGTTTTTCTGGCAGTCCTTGGGATAGTCAATACTCTTCTTCAACACCACAACACAAAAGCATTGAATTTTAAAGCCCTTCTATTTGTAAAATTATGACACATCTTATCATTTTAAAGTTTATTCCATTTTATTATGGAAATCAGTCAATTTTTCTTAGAGTAGTCTACATTTTCCACTTTGTGATTTTTCTACTTTTATCTCTGATGGTTTAGTGGTAAGGAATTGCACTATCAGCACAAAAGGTGCATGGTTTGAATCCACCAGGTGTTAGACAGGAGAAAAATGAGCAGTTTCCTCCTGTGATTAACTGCCCCTGAAAACCCACTGGAGGGTCCGCTGTGGGTCAGTTCTGACTCTGTGATAGAGAACAGCAACAGCATAATTGTGAAAATGGCCAATAAACTTTTATCTGTGCTATTTTGTAATATAGCAGAGAGGGAGCATTGGTGGCCTAGTGGCAAGAAGCTGTGTTTCCTTCCTGAAGGCAAGTAACTCGAATCCACCAGCTGCTCCATGGGAGAAGGATGGGCATCCTCCTTCTGTGTAATTAACTGCCTCTGAAACCTGTCAGAGGGTCAGCTATGGCTCACTTCCAACACTTC
This sequence comes from Elephantulus edwardii, assembly GCF_000299155.1. Lineage (NCBI taxonomy): Eukaryota > Metazoa > Chordata > Mammalia > Macroscelidea > Macroscelididae > Elephantulus > Elephantulus edwardii. Next base: position 2,568,208 of record NW_006399969.1, read on the forward strand.
TGGTACATAACAACAACAAATTTTATGATATACTAGGTTCAGTCTGTTAAGAAAAAAATCAGGGATACGATATGTCACAAAAGCAAAAATGAACACACTTAGATGTCTAAATATAAAACACGTTATGAGAAAAGGAGAAAAAGTGATGTAGCTTCTAGATCAGTTAGTTTTAATTTCATTTCATGCTATTGGATTTACTGAATCTTTTATTAGTATTATGCCTGTTCATGTACCCTAGGACTGCACTTGCTTTATAAGTAACTTGGTCATAATACTGGCTTATTTATTTATGTAAAACATTTTTATTTTAGATTTACTTAAAATTCTAATGTGATCTCATGTTCTTTATTTCTCTTTGCCATAATAATTCTCCTATCTGTACCTTTTTTAGATACAGATATTAATGAACCTGGCCTTTCAGTGAGAAGTACTGGTTCAGCAACTTCATTGGCCACTCAAGGGGAGAGGAGGAGACGAACTCTTCCCCAGCTTCCAGATGAAGACAAGGCTCTTGAGAGCTCCAGGGTGAAGGCTGTGACCCAGAGGTCGGAGATAGGAGAGAAGCAAGACACGGAGCTTCAGGAGAAAGAAACACCAGCACAAGTGTCCCAGAAAGACAAATATGATGCTGACCGAGCGCTGAGGAAAACGAGCCGGACAGTAAATGGTGAGACTCAGAAGGCTGTCATTGGTGATCATAAAGTGCTGTCTAGCGTAGGCAAGGAGAAAAGTGAAACGGATAAAGAAGCTTCTTTGGTAAAACAAACCTTAGCCAAGATTCAACAGCAGGAACAAAAAGAGCAAGCAGAGTGGACACCCACTAAACCGTCATTTTCAAAAAATATTTCCAGTCTGGTAGACAAATGCAGAGAAGAATGTCTTAAACTAGAGTCACAGCCTCAAGAAAAGATCCCTGGCTGTTCTCCAGGCAAAGGAGAGAGGATGGTACAAACCGAGGGCAAACGCAGAAAAGCCGAGGATGTTCTCAAAAGTCAAACGTCAAAGGCAGGAGACAAGAAGGAGTCTTCCAAGTCATTAGTACGACAAGGAAGCTTCACCATAGAAAAGCCAAGCCCCAACGTGCCCATAGAACTTATTCCACACATCAACAAGCAGAGCCCAGCCGCACCATCTTCCCTAGCGTTGACCTCCACAGCAAGGATTCGGGAGAGAAGTGACTCTGTGGATACCGATTCCATGGACACGACCCTCATTCTCAAAGACACAGAAGCAGTCATGGCTTTTCTCGAGGCTAAACTTCGTGAAGACAATAAAGCTGAGGAAGGCCCTGAGACTCCCAGTTACAACAGAGACAATTCCATTTCTCCGGAATCCGACGTGGATACTGCTAGTACCATCAGTCTGGTTACTGGTGAGACCGAAAGGAAGTCAACCCAGAAGCGCAAGAGTTTCACCAGCCTCTACAAAGATAGGTGTTCTTCAGGCTCTCCTTCCAAAGATGCTGCAAAAGCATCATCGTCTTCAGGTGCAAGGGAGAAGATGGAAAAGAAAACTAAGAGCCGGTCCACAGACACGGGCTCGAGAGGAGAGGGCCGTAAGTTTGTACAGTCCAGCGGGAGAGTGAGACAGCCTTCAGTAGACTTAACGGATGATGACCAGACCTCCAGTGTACCTCACTCTGCCATCTCGGATGTGATGTCGTCCGACCAGGAAACTTACTCTACAAAGCCTCATGGAAGGACTCCACTTACCTCAGCTGATGAACACGCACATTCCAAACTGGAAGGAAGTAAAGTCACTAGATCGAAGACAACTCTTGTCGCGTCTGGTTCGTCCAGCAAATCAACCACTCTGCCGAGGCCGAGGCCCACCAGGACTTCCCTGTTGCGCAGAGCTCGGCTTGGTGAAGTGTCAGACAGTGAGCTGGCAGATGCTGACAAAGCATCTGTTGCTTCTGAGGTCTCCACCACGAGCTCCACGTCTAAACCGCCCACAGGCAGGCGCAACATCTCTAGGATTGATTTGCTGGCTCAGCCCCGCAGAACAAGGCTTGGCTCATTATCAGCACGCAGTGACTCGGAAGCAACAATATCTCGAAGCAGTGCCTCTTCCCGGACCGCAGAAACTGTTATTAGAAGTGGAGCCAGATTAGTACCATCAGATAAATTTTCTCCCAGAATTCGAGCCAACAGTATCTCCCGACTCTCAGACTCCAAGGTCAAAAGCATGACTTCCTCACACGGCTCTTCTTCAGGTAAATTAGATCTATACTTTCTTGAAAAGAAAATAATAATATCACAGTCTCTATTTTCAGAATCTTTATCTTAAAAATGAAGTCCTGTTTGTTATCATCCCAAAATACTCCCCAGAGAGGTGACAGGAACTTTGGTTAAATAAATGGAAAATTCAGAAGTTTATGTAAGTTTCCAATTTGTACCTTTGTCAAAATACTGCTTCAGATTCAGAATTACATTGAATTGACTTATCCATTTTTTTTTTTAAATGATCAGTTGCTAAGGTGTCTGGATTTGTGTGTCCAAGTTATATTTGGAATTATTAACTGGTTTAAATAACAATAACAATTTCAATACAAAGCATGGTGTTTTTGTTTGTTTGTTTGATATAGCTTCATGTTCCTCAAGGCTTACAAACCTGAAGAAAACCAGTGTATCTTTGGATATTTCAGAACTGCATGAAATTATGTATAACCATTGTCTCAGCCTTTTAATTTCTTTTTTATATTTTTGTGCTTATTTTGAGCTTAAGAACATTTAAAACATAAATGTTTTAAAGTTCAATCTATTTCTGATTGAGACAGAAGAAAATTTACCCCTCATTTATTTCAGAGGAACAAGATGAATATATAGGACAAGGTACAGTGGACCTGTAGGAATTGAATTGGCCTCTGGCCTATAAGCTTTATCTCATGAGATGTTGTCACAGAATTTAGGTGTCATGATTAGATTAGTTAATTAATCTAATAATTAAGGATTTTAGTTAGAAAAGCTACTAACTTCCTATCAGAATCTAGCTGCTTTGGACATACTTATCTCTCTTTTTTTTTTCTAGTCTATTTTCACTTCATATTCAGCACTAAAGTCATTGAGAATACAATTATGACCAGATAATGAGGTCATTTATTGTGTGTATGCTGGTCTCATTATTTCATAATCAGCTTCATATATGGACTGGAAAGACCAGGGGTGAGGCTAGGACACAGCTGTTTATAAAACTTTGAGGATTAGAGGTTATTGTCGTTTAGCAAGCTTCTAAGTGGGCCTGACTCTTCAATAGAGGGAGAGTGTGGAGGTAGTCTTGCTCATTTTGGTTTTACATCTACTGCAGTATTGTTCTTGGAAGGTTCAGAACTGGTGCAGGTACTTTGGTATTTTTTCTATTTTCCCCACCCTCTCTCTGATGATTATCATAGTCCATGGTAGGCGTACATGTAAACTGAAGGCATGTAATATATAGCCATTGTTAAAAAAAAAATAGATGACATTTTCTTTATCTCTAGGTCTTTGAGATAAGTGTTTCCACAGTTTAGTTTTTGGTTGGTTGGTAATGGATTATTGCCTAATATTTCTAAACTGTGTATCCAGAGGTATTTTGTTATTCCTTAGGACTCTACCTCTTAAATTCACATTTTATTTGTGCTGTGTTTTGTTATGCATGCCCTGATAAAATTATTCCTGCAAGTCATTTGTTTAGCTGTCTCATCTCTATTTGATGATAACTGTTGTTTAGTACTTTTGAGTCAGATCTGAACCATAGATGACCTTCCAATGGGTTTTCAGAGGCAGGAAATTGTGTGGGAGGAGATTGCTCATCCTTCTCCTGTGGAGCATCTGGTGGCTTTGAACCATGTGCCTTTGGATTGGCAGCACAATTCCTTACTATTGAGTCACCAGAGCCCTTTGACTATGTTAACATGTTTATTACATCACCTTCCCACAGGTGATGTAATCTAAGTTTTATGTTAGCATATAACATAAAATGTTTCTTCCTTATGCGCAAGTTGACTGGATCTTAACACATGACTGATCTGGTCTCATTCCAAAAATGTCTAACATGAGGTTCTTAATTGAGATCTAAATAAAATATAATTCCTCCAGCAATTCTTTATAAACATATATAAAGTGTTATATCTTAGATATATCTTTAGATAAACTTTTATGTCTGCTTCTTTGAATCTAAAACTTGAGAGACACTGTTTTCTGTGTCTGAAAATTACTGTGAATTGCTTAATGTGATTCCTAAGGAAAGTGGTGGAACATGACCTTAGTCCCCTTCGTGCTTGATGACCATATACTCAGTAATTACAGTCAGAGAACTCTAAAGCTTAACAGCTGCCTCATTGGAGAGAGTTCCCCATTTCACAAACTCAGGCCACCTGTGGCAAGGACAGCAAGGCAGTCCCAGGCAGGTCTCAGTTTCCTGCTACTTGCTTTTTCTATCCCATCTAGCGCTACACAATTGCATATTAGTGCCAGTCCCTGTGAAAGCATCCAGGTGCAGCCAGAATCTGTGGAATATTCTCAGGAGTATAGAAAAACTCAAACACGGCTTTCAGGTTGGAACCTAACTCCTAGCACAGATTGCCCATCTTTCTCTCTTGCAATCACTGGTGGATTCGAACCACCTGACAGTACTTATATATAAGGTCAGTTTATGTTATCAAGGTTTTGCAGGTGGTCACGTCAGCATTTGTGATTCTAATATTTTACCCAGCTCAAGGTTATCTTAGAATGAGCAGTCAATGGGGAGGTATTGGTAGGTAATTGAAACAAGCAAACAAACAGATCCTTTCTGAATGAGGTGTATTGATATCAAGATATTTCTACTTAAGAGTTATAGTGCTTAAAATAGAAAAAAAAATCTTAGTTTTTGAAATAAGATTTAAAAGAATGTGGAATCACAGTTTGGTGTTGCAAAGCGAGTGGAGACTTTGTAGGCCTTGTTGTATACTGTTTCAAATTTCTTATTCTAGACTCTAAAATATGTCTGTACATCACTTGTCCATCTCTCGCCTCCAGAGCACCTGTTGGATCCAAACCACTTTTCTTTGTGTTGACCGCCAACTCCTTACTGAGTAGGCCACCAGTGCTCCCTGTTTAAAACTCAAAAGCATTGTGCTTTTATGAATCACTGTATAAAATACAGTGTGTGTGTGTGTGTGTGTGTGTGTGTGTGTATGAATGATTATAAGCAAATCCATAAAAGAAAAAAAGAGATACAGAAGGGAATACACAGAGTCACTATACCAAATGAAAAATCCACCCGAAATGCTTATTGCTAGCAAGTCAGAACTCAGAACTCATAACTGACCCTCCAGTGGGTTTTCAGAGGCTAAAAATTTCAGGGGAGGAAATTTTTGATGTTTCTCTGGAGGACGTGCTGGTGGATTCAAATCAGCCGCCTCTAGGTTAGCAGTGAAGCTCCCTGCAGGCTAACGCACCAGAGTTCCCTTACCTAAAACTAAATCCCCTGAATTAGCATGCTAAAGCACATGGCTTCTATCTCAAGAGCATACTCAAGGCAATGAAAACATTATTAATGGCCTTAGACATTTTTGTACTATTTTCCTAGTTTTATTCTAATTCTCAGTTTATTAATAGACATTTTGTGTTGGATTTTCTTGAATTATTTCTTTCTCTAGATCAAAAAAGCAATACAGAAAATTGCTAGAAAGCTTTCCCCCCCATATGGTTTTGCTGCTACATACAGATATACATGTCAAACATGTTTTTAGTTTTATTTTCCATTGAGATCTTCTGATTTAAAGTATGAAGAGGTCATATTTGTTTTCCTAAGATGAATGTATATTAATTGCAAAGTTTTGATTAGCATAACAAGCAGAACTTTAACAGATATAATATGGTCTTAATAGCATTTTCCACTTTTAATTCTCTAGATTTAGTTTTTAGAGTGAATGTAGTTGATCAGTACTTCCACAAGAGGGAGTATTGTATAACTAAGAGTAAGTTTTGTACTATTATGACTAAAGTTTCAAATGAACTACAAGTTTAGTCAACTTTGTTGAGACTCTCTTTTCATTATATGATGTAGGCTCTGCTAATCCTCCAAGGTACCTCCTGTACAATGACATTTCAAATTTTTCACTAAAAAAGATATATTTTTTAAAAATTTAATGATGTATAAATGTCTTAGTGATGTTTAAGTTGCTTGCAAATGAACCCAAGTATGTAAAATTATATTTAGTTGTACAGATTATTTTACTAAGCAGAATAAAGTTCAGAAGGAAAAAAATAATTTTTTTCTAAAACTTTCATTCTGTGAGAAAATTCACATCTCTTTGTAAAAATAAATTAGTCTCATTAGCATTTAATTGCTGAGCACTTACACATATTGAATTCTGAGATCTTACACAGTAATTATAGCCGGTCACGTCATGTGACCTGCTGCTTTTCTATCAGTTGGAAGAATGTGGGCTGTCATATCGAAGTTCATTCTAGGACTAAGAGAATATGAAATCCAGAAGGCTTGGGGGAAATACATTCTAACTTGGTTTTTCTTTGCATTTATTAGCACACCATAGGAAATTTTCTTCAGATAAGATTTGTATTGGCTAAAATTTGGAAGCAAGGCTCAATAAACCCGAAGAGCTTTGAAGTTTTTTAAAAAATGCAAGCAGGTTAGAGATACTGGCATTAGTTCCCCTTTTCCAAATCCCTTTTCCATTAGTAGTGATCATCACACACACTCTTACTTAGCTTTACTCTCTGCTGTTAAACAGAGATGACCCAGCTAACTAGAACTTTACTTCATAGCACCTCATTATGATTTGTTTTATTGGTAGAGACATCTCTTAGTAAATGAAAATTTTGTCGTTTTTTTCTTATTCATATACTTGCATGTTTTAATCTTTCACTGTCCCTTTGTTTATTAGAGAACACAAATCAAATATGCTTTTCAATTTTAAAAATATGCTTTGAAAAAATATGCTTTAAAAAGCTCACTTTTTCTTCATAGATAAACTAATGAAAGTAGGTGGGAAATTGTGAATTTCTTTTGAAAAGAAAAATTAATATTTTGAGGGATTTTTTTTTTTACTTTTGCCATTCCTTATTGTACTGATTTTCAAATTCTGATATTTAAACTATGGATATAATCCCTAATTGATAATGTATTTGAGTTGTAACAGGATGTATTTATGACTGGGTTTTGCTGTTGTTTTGTACATTTTACTGTTAGTTGTGTATACTCTGTACAGTATTTAATTTGCTAAAGTTACCCTTCTCATTCTAACCCTTAAATATAAGGATAAAGTTTATATAATGGTAATAAAATGTTTTATAAAAGAAAGAAAAGTATTCAATCTTAGTTTAAACCAACCTCAGTCTTTGGAGCAAAACCCAATCATGAGTTGAAAATTACAGATGTTTCTATATTTTCACTTGATAGTTTAGTGTATTTGATATATAGTATAAAACACTTCTCATTATCATCCATTGATGCTATTCTTGTTAAATTCTGCAGTTCATTAAACTGTTACTGCCTTTCTTTCCAAACATAGTGATCATAATTTCCCAATCAGAACTTTTGATCAATGGGTAATATTCTACTTATTTATAAATTTACTTTTATGAAAATTATTCTAAATTGTTACCAAATATACTTTCCTTCAGCACTGATTGACTGGCTCTTGACAGATGAGTGATTTGGTTTCATTCCTCACTGTTCAGCATGAATTATTTAAGATTGAAATAAAACATAACTTCTTCAGCACATCTAAGTAGTTGTTACAAGATAACCATAGTTTGTATATGTCATTTAGCATTTGTTAGAATGCGCTTACTGAAAAGCACAAAACTGACAGTTCATTTGCCCAGTTTTCTTCTAAATCTCCTTGATTATAGTCCTAAACTTTATTTAGTGTTTAAAAAAAATTGTTGTTGTTATGTTCCATTGAATCAGAACCTAGCTGACCCTACAGTGGTTCAAAGGCAGTAAATTGGATGGGAGGAGATTGCCCATCTTTCTCCCTTGGAGCAGCTAGTGGATACCAACCACATACATTTACATTGACACCACAATTCTACCACTAGGGTTCTACCACCATTCTTCCCTAGGGTTGTAAAATGCACACATATAAATGCTTTCTCCCTTTTTATAAATAACTCTAAACTTATTTCTTATGTTCAGTTTCTGTTCATAGATATTTTAAAAATGAGTACTTAAACCTTCCTTCAAGAAAATCTATAGTTAATCACCTATAATTTTTTTTGTTTAAGTATTTGCCTACACTTTTACAGAAACTCATAGGCTTTCTATGTATGATCATTCTTTCATAGCTGTGAATCTAGTTCTAAGCCTCAGAAGTTCAAAATAGGACCAAACTTGAAGGGTAAGTCAGGACAAATGAGTAGACTCTACTAGTGTGTTAGTGTACTTGTAGATTTCATCATTCCCTAAGCCATCCCAGCAGCAATATATCTAAGTTTTATCTCAGTGCTGGCTCAGCCTTAGAGAGCTAGGTGTTCATGGCCACTCATTAGACATACCTAGTTCCTACCTTTGTGACGCTTACCATGAAGTATGTTGGATTATTTGTATGTTTGAGTCTCATATTAACAGCAGAAGTGAAGTGTGTGCGGGTATATCAAATGTGTCAACAATACAATGTTTAAACTATCTTTTGTACTTCAAGAAGAGGGTTGTTCCCATATTAGCAGCTGTGGCTATTGAGAGCATGTGCTGTGCTTCAGTGTCAGTGCTGTGATGATAACTTGTCTAGATCTGCTTCCTATAGTTTATTATTGTCTGTTTCCACTCTGTGCTTCTAGTGTCAGAGCAGCCGAGAGCTGCCCTGAAGATGCTTTGTTGTGTTTGTGGGTATTTTTTTCCTTTTTGACATGTAAAAAGAATTGTTCCAGCCGTAGCATAACGGGATGTTGAATGGCAGAGGTAATGTGGCTTTTGTCTGTGGCTTTGTTTTTGTGGTTTTGTGTTGTTGTGGGTTTTTTTTTCCCCCCCTTCCTACCATAAAGGCATAATTTCCACTACAGGAATTATGGACATTTTACGTTGGGAAAAGAGAAGTTTACCATCTCCATGTTGAAAGTCCACGTGGCATGAGAAAATCTTTTCCCCCCTTTTTTTTTAAAAAAAAAAACACCACCCCTTTTGTTGTGTTGTTGCTGTCATTTAAAAAAGAATCCACATCTTCACTCAGATGAGAATAAATATTTGCTGTTAGATTGTGTTTAAGTTAAACATTTCTAAGTAGAGCTTGCTTAGTTACCTATCATTAGTGAAATTTTTTCATGTGAATGTTTGTCGGTCATGTTAGAAGAAAGTTTTTCAATTGATTTTAATTATTATTTCACCAAAGTGTAGTGTTCCTATTTTTAATGAGTATTAATAAACTTAATGGGTTTTGTGAGGTATGTGTATGTCATCTATTGAAAATTGTGTTGTATGTTCTTTCATGGTGTATTTGAAATCATGATTTTTATTTTCTCGCCTTTGAAAGATAACATAATAATTCTCTCTTTAATAATTAAACTAATTTAGTAAATTCAAGATGGAGGCGCTTTCCTACTGATTATGCTTCCACCTCAGAAGATGAATTTGGATCAAACCGTAATTCCCCTAAACATACCCGTCTACGTACTTCTCCAGCCCTGAAAACTACTCGATTGCAGAGCACTGGATCAGCAATGCCCACTAGTTCTTCCTTCAAGCATCGGATCAAAGAGCAGGAAGACTACATCCGAGACTGGACTGCTCATCGAGAAGAGATAGCAAGGTTGGTGATGATGAACCTTCTTAACGAGTTGACATTTTTCACCATTTCAGTTTGCTAACAGAGTTTAGGTTTTACTTGATTTGCACAAATGATCCAAGAAGTGAAATGAACTCTGAATTCTGTTTTATCTAGTTAAGTTCTAGCCAGCATTTTTCATTTTATTTTGGTTTTTAATCCAGTACTATACACTTATAATAGAACCATAATAATGGTTATTATGCTCTTTTCCCTTCTTTTTAAATTCATTTATAGTAAGGATTCTGCCACATTAGTAAATTAGTAAAAGACAGTATCAGGTCTACATAATTAAGAATGATGGAGGTAAGTTACCTTTTTTAACTTCCGAAGAAGTGCTTTGTACTTATGAGCAATGTGTCAATTGTATTCTCTAGGAAGAATTAGAATAGTCAAATTTTACTGGTATTTCTTTAATTAAATAAAAATATGCTGCTTTTGAATATTCTTTCCATTTGGCTTACTGTCTCTGAAAACCCCACTAGAGGTCATCTGTGGGTTGGTTCTGACTTAGTGGCACACAGCAACAGCAACAACACATTGCCGTTGATTTGCAGTTGACTTGTAGCTGATCCCCCAGAAGGTTTTCTGTAGCTGTCAATCACACAAGAGGAGATTATTCATCTTTTCTCTTGCAGATCAGCTGGTGATTTTGAACTAGCAGAGGCATGCTGCCTTTAGATTGGCAGTGTTGCTCCCTAGGACAAGCCACCAGAGCTCCCTGTTTTGAATATTACTGTTTGTAGGTGCCATCGAGTCAGCCATGACTCCCCAACTCTGTGAAGAGCAGCAGATCTGAACCTTGCCCTATCGTGCACCATCTTCTTCATCATAAATATACATTGTTATAGTTACATGTTGCCATGTTCATGGTCTTCCCCTTTTTTACTGCTTCTCCCAACTTGGTATCTTTTTCTTAAGACTGACCTCTCCTAACAACATACTTAAAGTATGTGAGAAGCTTTACCATCCTTTCCTCTAGGAGCCCTAGGTTATACTTCCTTCAAGACAGGCTTGCTTGTTCTTTGGCAGTCCATGGAATATTTAATAATCTTCACCATGACCACAGTTCAAAGGCTCTTCTTCAGTTATTCTTAATCCTTATTCAACTTTCAGGTACATAGAAAGGTGGTGAAACCACTAAAGCTTGGATCAGGTGCCCCTTAGTCTTTAAATTGACATCGTTGTGCTTTAAAGAGGTCCATGATGGGACATTTGCCCAGTGCAGTTCATCTTTGGATTTCTTGACTGCTACTTCCATGGATGTTGATTGTCACTGTAAGTAAAATGAAATCCATAAAATCGTCAATCTTTTCTCCGTCTCTCCTGATGTTGCTTATTGGTCCAGTGGGTGAACATTTTTATTTTCTTGAATTTCAGGTGTAATCCATATTGAAATGCTTTGTTTTTCTTCACTAAGTCCTTAAGTCCTTTTTACTTTTAGCAAACAAGGTTATGTTATCTTCATATCACAAGTTGTTGATGAGTCTTTTCCCAACCTTGATGCCAATTTCTTCTTCCTATAGTACAACTTTTCTGATTATTTGCTCAGCTCACATTTTGAACAAGTATGGAGAAGGATGCAACACTGATGCACATCAGAAAGAAAAGCCTCTGGATCAGTAAATTGCTCAGGTTGTTTACTTAGCTGGTCTTTTCTTTCCTGTCTGAATGTTAGTTTTGGGATTTTTAAAAATATTTCACCTTTGTAGGACAAGCAGTATCCCTTTTTTATTTTGATGAGAAAACATGCTATACCTGAAACTCGCAAATCTCTGTAGCTCCCTGGGAACATCACAGCCAGTAGGCAATATTCTGTGTAATAAGAACTGTATATCTTAAAGAATGAAAGATGGTAGGAGAGCTAGCTTATTCCCTAGTTATGACAGGAGCATCTGATGAGGTATCTGGAGGCCCGTGTTGGAATGCCATTTACCCTTACAGGACTACTTTGATGAACTCACAGTGAAAAGTCAGTGACTGAGGATTCACTCTTAAAAACCTACCCAAACCCAGTACTGTCATATCAAGTGTAACTTGTGGTGACACTCCATCAGGTTTCTTAGGCTGTAAATCATAACAGGAGCAGACTGATTATCTCTCTCACCTTACTTAACCAAGTTAATCACTCATGGACTCTATGGCTGTTGGGAAGCAAACCTCTCTCTTCTAAGCCATGCCTAATCAACTCTGGCTACATGAGTTAATTCAACTTTACCATTTGTGTCCGTGTGTTGATAGTGGTGTCTGGGCACAGTCCTCTGTTCTGAAGGTAGGTGAGGCTGTGGTTCATGTAGACTAGTAGGCCAATTTGTATATGAGTTTATTTACACATAAACATCTGTATATTCTTGCCTACAGAAACACCTCTACATCACATACCATATATTAAAATGTGCACAGATCACTAACTATTCATATGCAAGTTCAAGCTGAAGTTGATGAAAATTAAATCCATAGGCACAAAAATTTGACCTTGAGTCTATTACATTTGAATTTCAAAACTATGTCAAGAACAGGATTAAAACCTTGAACACCAGTGAGTGAAGACCAGATGAGCTGAGCGAGGATATCAGGAATATCATCCATGAAGAATTTAAAAAGTCATTACAAAGGCAGAGGAGGAAGAAAAGACCAAATTGGATGTCAGAAGAGACTCGGACTATTGTACTAGAGCACTGAGAACCCAAAGCAGAGGGAGAGAATCAAGATATTATCATGCTGAGCACAAGATTTCAAAGGACAGTGCAGAAAAACAAAGAGCTGGCATCAGGAAGCCAAGGAAATGAACAAATTTAAGCCTCAAGTGGCAATACTTAAGGATTCTTAATATACTTAATATTTAATACTTAAGATTCTGCTATTGGGCAGAATATTAAATAATCCAGGAAACATTAAAATAAGATGGAAGGAGTGTAAAGAGTCATTGTACCAAAAGAAATTGCCAGACACAGAAGAATTTCATGAAACAGTCTAAGAGCAAGAGCCTGTGGTGATGAAGCAAGAAGTTCAAACTGCTCTGAAAGAATTGGCAAAAAACAAGGCCCCCAGAATTGATAACATACCGAATGACAGACAGACATTTGCCTGGGATGCGCTCAACATGTTGTACCAAGAAACCTGGAGGACAACCACCTGGCCAACTGACTGGAAGAGATCTGTATTTGTTCCCATTCCAAAGAAAGGTGACCCAACTGAGTGCAGAAATTATCGAACAGTATCATTTGTATCACATGCAAGTAAGATTCTGCTGAAAATGATCCAAAAATCATTGGAACAGCAGGTCAACAGAGAATTGCCTGATGTGCAAACTGGGTTTAGAAGAGGCTGTAGTACATTATATTATAGCTAATGTTATTATAGGATATTATAGCTAATGTTAGGTGTCTCTTGGCTGAAAGCAGAGAGTGCCACAGTCTATCTGTGTTTCATTGACTATGCAAAGGCATTTGACTGTGTGGATCACAAACTGTGCCTAACTCTGAAAGAAAAGGAATCCCGAACACTTGATTGTGCTTATGTGGAACCTATACTTGGACCAGGAGGCAGTCGTCAGAATACAACAAGGAAACACTGCCTGTTTCAAAATCGGGAAGAGTGTATGCTATGCCAGGGTTGTCCTATCTCCTTGTCTTTTCAATCTATATGCAGAACAGATCATTCAGTAGGCTGGGTTGTATAAGAAGAAATGTGGCATCAGGATTGGAGGGAGACTTATCAACAACCTGTATCATGTAGATGACACAATCTTGCTTGCTGAAACTGAGGAGGATCTGAAGCACTTGCTGCAGAAGCTCAAGGACTATAGCCTTCAAAAGAATTGAAACTCATCAAGAAAACAAAGGGTCTCACCATTGGACTGATTGGCAGCATTATGATAGATGTTGAAGAGATTGAGTTTGTTAACAGCTTTAGTGTGCTTGGCACCATAATCAACACTCTTGGTACCAGCACCCAGGAAATCAAAAGATGATTTGCATCAGGAAAGTCTGCTGTTAGAGACCTCTCCAGAGCACTAAAAAGCAAGGACATCAGTCTGGAGACTAAGGTGTGCATGATCCAGGTCATAGTCTTCACAGTTACTTGCTTTGCATCAGAAAGCTGGAAAAGGACTGTTGTTGTTGCCTTTGAGTCAAGCATGGCTCATAGCGACTCAATAAACAAAAGTGCTGAAGCCCCTCTACAACTATTGACATTTTAAAGTTCATAGAGTTTCCGGAGGCATGTTATTTAGGAAGTGGATGCCACTGCTAATTGATTCCTTTGAGCTGTGGTGTTGGATAACAGTATTGATTATACTATGAACTGCCAAGAGAACAAACAAATTCATCTTGGAGAGGGTGAAACCAGGTTGCTCCTTGGAGGCAAGGATTCTGGGGCTTCATCTGACATCCTTTGGGATGTTGCAAGCTGGGACCAAATCTTGAAGAGGGACATCATGCTTGGAAGGGTGGAGGGACAGCACAAGAGAGGAAGATCCTCTATGAGATGGATTGATTCAGTGACTTGTCGGCACACAACAACTATGTATATGGCAGGATATATAACCATCTATTTTTGGTGATTATTTTTCTAGGTGCAAAATGAAAATCATCTCTCATTTCTGTATACTTCTATTTTTTTGTTTGATATTTTTCCTTTTTTAATACTTCTTGAGGTTATTTTACCTTGGTCAGGTTGTGCCTGACTTCAGCCTTTTTTAGTCAACAAAGCTACCAAATGCTACTATCTAGAAAAAGACTTCTCTGCCCTCATCTCCCTTCCTTCCCTTAGAATGGTATGTTCTGTATGAAAACTTGTTCTTACCTTGTTATAATAGTAAGATTATATTCTGTTTATCATTTGGTGACTAATTGACTTAATTCAGCATAATGTTATTCAGATTAATATCCATAATGGTATATATTTTGACAACTCATAAGTTCATTATTCTTTATGACTGCATAGTACCACAGCTGACTTCTTAAGCTATTTATCTTTTGATTGGCAGCAAAATTAAAATCAAGCCTTAAAAGGTTTAAATTTTTTATACTAAATTCCTTGTTAAAAACTCATATTACCTAGCTACCATTTTTCATAAAAAGGGTGATATGGAATAAATTCTTTGTTTTTAGAATGATTACATTGTTCATTTATTATCAGATAAGATCATCCAGTAATTAAACATTTCACTGTGTGAACTCTGTATTGCTTGTTTGTATTCATATATGTTGGTTTTACTACAAAAACAGTTTAAGCTCAATTTTTCGAAACTCAGGACCTAAAATACAGAAATCATGTAGAATTACATTTCTAGGAAAAACTAAATTTAAATCAGTAGGATCCACTTGAGCTGTTTACACTGATAACACATCTCCATTATGAAATTGTGAAGACTTGAAAATGGAGATAAGAGCTTCACAATAACCCAGGGACTTTATTAAAATGATGTGATTTCTTCTAAAGAAGGAGCTATTCAGAGAGCAGCGATATAGTGTAAATGAGGTTTTCTCGCACATTTCTCTCAAGTCTGTTCTCCCTCGTAGCTGGCTCTCTGCTGGGTTTCCAAGTTAGAGATCATGTGGAAGAACACTGTCAGTCTGTAGCCCGAGGAGTAGCTGGCAGATTCACACCACCAGAGAAGCTTGATCTGTGCATTACCAGCACTACTGGTTTTTTGGTTGTTGGTGGGTTTGTTTTTTTTTTACCTTTTTTAAAATTATTATTAATTGTAGTGAAAATTTAGAGGTGTTGGATTTCCATTCATTTATTGTTGCACTTTACTCCCTGCCCACTCCTCCCCTCAAGTTCATTCTTCTCTTTTAAAATTAGAAGAAAAATTCTCTCATTGTTGTGCACTGAGGCCCTACCCTCAAGTCCACTCCACTATGCCGTCTTCATTCTGGACTCCTGTCATGACAATAATACCTAATCATGTACACCTTTTAAACAGTTCTCTCTCTCATCTGTTTCAATGCAGTATATATTATTTATCCCCTCTTTCCCAGTCTCCCCCCAACCCCTATGTCAGTCCCGTTTTACAACAGTGGCACTTAGAAGTATTTGTCCTTTTGTGACTGAGAAATTTCACTCAGCATAATGTCCTCCAGGGTCACCCAATTTGAATAATATTGCATGAGTTTCTTGTTTTACAATGCAGCGTAGTATTCCATTGTGTGAATATACCACAGCTTCTCTATCCATTCGCTTGTGGATGGGCACTTAGGTTGTTTCCAGTTCTTTGCTATTGTGAACAGAGCTGTGATAAACATGGGTTTATCTGCATATATCTGCTTGGGTGGTGGTTATGGTTTCTTTGGGTTATATTTCCAGTGGTGGAATTGCTGGGTCAAATGGTATTTCTGTTAGCAACTTTTTGAGAAAGCGCCATACTGCCTTCCATAGTAACACTCCCACCCACAGTGAATAAGGGTTCCAGTTTCTCCACAACCTTGCCAGCTTTTGATGTTTGCTGCTCTGTTAATTTTGCTACTCTTACTGAGGTGAGATGATATCTCATAATTGTTTTGATTTGCATCTCTGTTAGAGCTGGGGATTTTGAACATTTCTTCATGTGTTTGTTTGCCATCTGAATGTCTTCTTTGGTGAAGTCTCTGTTCATATCCTGTACCATTTTTCAGTTGGGTTGTTTACCTTTGTCTTGTTGTAATGCTCAAGTATTTTATAAATTCTAGATACAAGTCCCTTATCTGACTTGTCATTGCCAATACTTTTTCCCAGTGTGTGGCTTCCCTTTTTATTCTTTTGGATGTGCATAGGGATTTGATTCTTAGAAGGTCCCATTCATCTATTTTATCCTCTCCTGGTTGTAGAGTTTTCAGGATGCTTGGAAGACTGCTGTTGTGGATTAGGACTTCTAGAGTTCTTCCAAGCTTTGCTTTAATGAAGTTTCTAGTCCTTGGTCCTAGGTCCATGATCCACCTTGAATTTGTGTACAGAGTGAGGTATGGATCTTGCATGAGTTTTCTGCAGATAGTTTTCCATCTTTGCTGACACTATTTGTTAAAAAAGCTGTCATTTCCCCACTTAACTGATTTCATTTCCTTGTCAGAAATCAATTCATCAGTAGATGGGCAGATTTCCAGGTTCTCAATTCTATTCCATTGATCTATCTTTGTACCAGTACCATGCTGTCTTGACCACCCAGCATAGTGGCAGGATACAAGATCAACATACAAAAATCAGTTGGATTTCTCTACAGTGACAAAGAGAATATAGAGCTGGAGCTGAGAAAAACAATACCCTTCATAATAGCTAATCACAAGATTAAATACTTGGGAGTAATGTTACCAGAAACACAAAGGATCTATTCAAAGAAAATTAGAAAACATTACTACAAGGAACAAAAAGCAACCTGGAGAAGTGGAAGAATATCCTTTGTTCACGGATAGGAAGACTCAATATTGTGAAAATGGCAATACTACCAAAGGCAATTTATACATTCAATGCAATCCCAATACAAATACCAATCCCATTCTTCAGCAAGATGAAAAAGGCAATCTCCAGTTTCATTTGGAATGGAAAGAAGTCCGGAATAAGCTAAGCACTCCTTAACAAGCGAAATAAAGTTGGAGGCATCTCACTCTCTCATTTCAAATCCTACTAGCACTACTGTTTTAAGAACTGGAGCACTAGTTGTTACGTGCCATTAAATTGACTGCAGCTCATAACAGCCCTGGGAAGAATGGGTCTGAACCCTGCCTATCCTGTGCCATCCTCATCATCTCTGCTGCGCTAGGACTCCCTTTAAATGTGATTATGGGCACAATTTAGAGAAAGTTCTCAGGAACTAAGTATTTTTAAAACAAACATTATTACATTGGATACCATTATATGGTAGTTTAGTCAGTAGACAGTTGTGCTACTGACACAAAGGCCGGTGCTCTGCAGCAGGTCAATCTAAGGAGAGAGGTGATGGTCTCCTCTTGTGTGATATGCAGCCTCAGAAAGCCAGTGGGCCGTCAGCTGTGTGTCAGTGCTGACCTACAGCACTGAATGCATTATATTCTCATATTCTGTTCTGGTCACCAGTTTTTCTGTTTCCATCTTTTGCATTCCATCCACCAGTTAGCATTAACACAGCTTGATTGCATGTTTGGTAAATTTCGAACTGTAAGATTTAGTAAAAATTTTCAATTTCTTCCCCTTTGGTTCTAGATGTAGGAGCATATATTTGAATAATAGTCTTAATGGATCTTCTTTGTATGCTTAAGGGTAATATCCTATCACTCACAACAGTTTCCTTTCAGATAGCACTTGAAAATGATTTTTTTTTTCTTTTTTTTTTTTTAAGGGAGCTCTGGTGGCCTAGTGACAAG
>NW_006399969.1:2592028-2600549 GCF_000299155.1 Elephantulus edwardii
ATTTCAGAAGTGCATGGCCAATCCTTCTTCCTAGTCTGTCTTAATCTGAATGTTCAGATTTAGAGGAGTATCTGACAGACAGCAATTTGTGGAGCAGTTAAAGATAAATCTGTTTTATTAATTAACTTGTGAAATTAAACGTAAAATGTTGAGTATCAAAGTAGTTAATAGCATTCTGAAGCATCTTGAGCTTTGCGTATGGAATTTCTTTAATTCTGTATGCAACTAATTTAATCCTGTAAATGGTATTTCTTTTTCCCCTCCCTAGAGCTATTTCTTCAAAAGGATTAACTGCTTTTCTAAAATCATTCCCAGGATCAGCCAAGACCTTGCTCTCATTGCTCGGGAAATCAACGATGTCGCCGGCGAGATCGACTCGGTGACGTCATCAGGCACGGGCCCCAGCACCACAGTAAGCACTGCCGCTACCACCCCTGGCTCTGCCATAGACACTAGAGAAGAGGTAGGAGATCCTCACGAAGAAGTACATAAGGTTCTTCCTTTTCTTTGTTTCTTTTGCTTTTAGCTTTTTGCTTAGTTTATTTTAGTTATGCCCATCCTCCCTGTTTGCGTGTAGTTCTGCATTTTCCAACTTTACTTTTATTCCTTTATGTTTGTGTGACAAAGCTAGTAAAGGCTAACATTTGACCTACTATTACCATGAAACTGTAAAATTAGAATAAGTGCTAATGAGGGTCTGTAAATATCCAAGATTTGATAATTGAGTATATAAATTTTGACAGTGAAAATATACCCAAAAAAAGGTATTTTTATACCTCAATAACTAGGAAATACTACAAAGAAACAGACAATTACTACAATATTTACTATTTTTAAATATATTTTTGCACATATATACACACAATGCTAGTTAGAAAATTGAAATACACACACTGAAATACATCTCTGTTTAATTCTATCATTTTCCTTTAAACTCTGCAACTTAAAGAAGTGTGCAAAAGATACTCTGAAGTGCATGTCTAGTCAGTTTTATCATATTGATGTTGTAACTTACAGTAGCATGCAAAAATAGGGCTTCTTGCTGTATAACTCCAGGAGCTATCATTTACATAGCATTGTTCTAGAAAATACTTCTAACATCAAATACAAAAAGAATGGTATGTTTTGACCATGTTGACCATCTTGATGTGAGGCCTGTAATACAAGCCAAAACTTGTCATTTGAAGGAATGAATTGCTCAGGTTCACAGATCCTGAGTGGCTTGCTATCTGGTTTTGTACCATTTGAAATCTAGGCATGATTTTTGACATTTTTAAATTATTAAGAAAAAATCAAAAGAAGACAACTATTTTGTGATACAAAAACTAATTTCATTGTTCATAAATAAAATTTTGTTAGAACACAGTTAAAAGCATTGCTTTCTATAGTATAGAGAGTTGATCTCTCAGAGCCCAAAACTACAGCATGACTGCTTTTGTGCTGCAAGGTACAGTGGATGATTGAGACAGAAATGATAAGACCACAAAGCTTGAAATCTGGTGTTTCCAGAAGAACTTTCCATGAGTCCCTGTTACAGTTAATTTCATTTCCTTACTTATTAAAATAATCTTCTAAATAGTAGACAAGAATGGTTAGCCTTTGACACATTTGATTTTGGTAGCCTGTTCTGTTATTTTCTTTTGTTATCTTTTGTAACATCCCTTTTTTTATACTACTTTAGTGATTATTTTTGTTTAATTTTTTTTCTTATTTGGTATTTAATTTAGTAACTTCTATTTTATTGGTCTGTCTGTGTAGAGTTTTGTTAACCACATTGATCAATTTAAAATGTGTGTAAAATCATCATTATTATTGAAAACCAAAAGTCTTCTTGGTGGCAAGACATATATTATTCTTCTGCTACATTTAAAGTGATAATGATCTGATTTTCCCAACTGTCTAACTGAATTTTACATAACATGATTATACATTCACCCAGATACCATCGAATTAGTCAACATTTCATTGACTAGACTTCCCATTTCTCCTTTTTGTTTTAAATTATTGTGCTTAAGTTTTTCCTTCTCCAGTAAGCCTGAGTTACTTTCCATTGTATTTGTACAATCTGCACTGTAGATGGCAGTATATAATTGTACAGGAATGGCATTTAAGTTTATCTGACAAATCAATTATCTATTCTTTTGGTGTTCAAGATTTTTTTTAATTTTGTTAACTAAATTGCAAATTATGTATTTTATGAAGACATTTTGACACTTGGATTTGGGAAGGAAAATAAGGAACAATAAAAACAATATAGAAAAACTTAAAGAAAAATACTTTTTTATACTGGTAAGGCAATATAATAAAATAAACTTGTTGTCTGTCTATGCAGCTCATTATATTTCAATTTACCATCTATTTTCCATGTTGTTGTGTGCAGTCAAGTCAGAACCAATTTATAGCTGACCTTCCAGCAGGTTTTCAGCGACAGTAAATTGTACAGGAGTGATTGCCCAGCATTCTCCTGCTGAGCAGCTTGTGGATTCGAACCATATGTCTTTGGGATTGCAGTGCAGCTTCTTACCAGTAGGCCACCAGACTCTCTGTATTTTCCATAGAGGGGGAGGAAATCTTGCCCATGGAAGAATCAAATTAAATGTATTTACATAGATTTTGTTACTATTTAAAATAAAATCTAGTGAAAATCTATTTTGTAAAGCAAATACCATTGACTTTCTTATAAAGGGTACCAATTTATTGACAATATCATGCTGATTTTAGTACTTGAGAGTGGAATAACATCTGTCTAATCATAAAATTATTATACCATTATATGAAATTTTCTAAATTACTTTGTTCTCATAAGTATTTGCTTTTGTCCTATTAGTTGGTTGATCGTGTTTTTGATGAAAGCCTCAACTTCCGAAAGATCCCGCCATTAGTTCATTCTAAACCACCAGATGGGAACAATTGTCGGTCTGGTGATGCAAGACCTCAGGCAACAGAGACTTCTGATCAGTTAACAATTACAAGGCGGAGGACGTGGAGCAGAGATGAAGTAAGTCATGGTGCCTAGGAAAATAGATACTAGGAAAATAATTTATTTATTAAAAAAGAAAAAAAAAAACCACTTGATTCTCCTCAGTGGAAAAGGGAAAGCTTTCAGCATGTATTTTGGGCTATATGAGGAATTGATAAAAACAAAGTCATTTCCTTCTCCTGACACTCCGTAAATAGTACCTTTTACAAACAGGGAGTGAAAGTTTGGAAAGATGAAGTAACTTGCCTAGGGTGTGACGTAGCTGTTATGATGGTGTCCATGTCTGCAGCAAGCAGACCTGTCCTCATAGCTGCAGACACTGAGTTTCTAGTATCACTCTGCACTTTTTCAGATGGGTAACATTTTCTAGCAATGCAGCATAATATTTTGCAGACTGTGCTAATGTGTATATTAAAAATACTTTATATCCTGATACATCAGAATTAGTCATCTTGTCTTTTCGTCTTAAAATATAGTGGAGTTTGTAGCACTTACAGAAATGGTGTTGGTATTTAAGTAAAAATGTTTGGACTTTGCCGTTACACAGGTATGGAGTTGAAGCCTAACTCATTATGTTGAGCCTCTGACTTTGGGATATTAATTTATGTATCTCTTTGAAGCTTTTTGTTTAAGGGAAATATATTTCAAAGCCACAGGAGGATTACTTTATATCACTTGACTGGATTATAAAGAAAAATGCTTAAAACATTATTACAAGTTTGTGAAAATGTGAACACATACACACTCTTCCATGAATTGAGACTGCCACCTTGGAAAGCAACTTGATGTTAGGCCCTAGAGTTGAACCCATCATATCACAGAACTCAGCCATTTTATTGCTAGGGTTGGTCCAAAAGAAATGCCTTTCACATGACATTGGAAGGCATCACAAGAAAATATATAAAACATTGTTTACAATAACAAAAACTTGAACACAATCCAAGTCTTATATTTGCAGAAAGATGAATGTATAAACTTATATATTCCCAAATTGAACAATTATAAATGAGATAAAACAAGTAAACTACAGTAAGCACCATGCAGCAGTATGAATTAATCATTTATCACAAAGATGTGTATGAACAAAAAAGTCAGTCTCAAAAAATTATATATGGTGGCATTCGTTTTCGTCCATTAGTAAGAAAAAAGTACCTGCAAAATAATATGAAAAGAACAAGAAAATGATGAAATAAAGCTCAAGATAGTGCTTGTTTTTTTTCATGGGAGGCAGGTAGAAGTAGTTAAAGAAACCATATGACTAGTTATTGATTATATTCGCTATTTCTGTACAACAGTCAGGGATCAAGCCAAGGCATCAAGCAGTAGGTATTTTTGTCTCCTTCATCTGCCGGCTAGCTCAGCTGGGCAATTCAAGGTCTCAGATGAGGTCAAGGTTTGCTCCATGTTTGTTCTTTATATTTGGGACCAGTTCTTGTTGTGTAGTATCAGAAGCACAGGAGAGCAAACCTTGCCATGCAAGCACATTTTAAGCCTTCATTTTTATCAAGTCTATGTCAGAATCTATTCATACTGACTTCCTAGCACAGTTTCCAATGGCTGTAAATCACATTGGAGGAGATAGCTTGTCTGTCTCCCAAGAGCTACAAGTGATTCGAACTGCTAGAGAGGTGCTGCTCATGGATGGTTCTTACAGTGTGATTCTTCTTTTGATTTCCTGACTACTGGTGCCAAGGGTGTTAATTGTTAATCCAATTAAGATGAAACTATTAACAATTTCAGTCTTTCTCTGTCTGTCATGACATTGCCTATTATGATGATGGCCTGGTAGTGAGGATTTTTGTTTTCTTGATGTTCACATGTAACCCATACTAAAGAAGTTCTAACTCACTGAAGGCATTGGCAGAAAATAAGGCCCCAGGAATTGATGGGCCAACTGACATGTTTCAACAAACATATGCATCCTTGGATGTGCTCATCAGGCTGTGCTAAGAAATCTGAAAGACAGCTACCTGACCAATTGACTGGAAGAGATCCAGTTTCTATTTATTCCTGTTACCAAAAAAGGTGATCCAACAGAATGTGAACATTATCAAACAGTATTATTAATACCAAGCAAAATCTTGTTGAAGATGATTAAAAAAATGATTTGAACATTGGCATCAATAGGAAACTGTCAGAAATTTAACTTGGATTTAGAAAAGACCATGGCACCGCTGATATCATTGCTGGATCTTGGCAGAAAGCAGAGAATACCAAAAGGATGCCCATTTGTGTAAAGTTATTTGAATCACAGCAAAGTATGGCTAACATTAAGAAGAATGTGAATCCCAGGACATTTAATTATGCTCATGTGAAATGTATACCTAGCCCAGAGTGCTATTTTCCTATCAGGACAGGGAGCACTGTATGTTTTCAAATCAAGAAAGGTATCATCAGATTTGTATCCTTTGTCCATACCTGTTCAATCTGTATGCTAAACAAATCATTTGAGAAGCCTGACTTTGGGAAGAAGAATGTAGTATCAGAATCAGAGGAATAACTCGTGAACAGCCTGTGTTATGCAGATGACATACCTTTGCTCGCTGATAGTGAGGAACATTTGAAATGCTTTCTGCAGAAGATCCAAGCACATTCTATTTTTTTGGTTTTTTGTTTGTTTGTTTGCTCTCTTTTTTGAATGGGAACAAATACAGATCTCTTCCAATCAGTGGATCAGGTAGCTAGTTTGTTGGCCTTTTTTTAGTGAACTCATCTGGGTTTGTTCATTGAAATACATCCACTGGTATTTCTTCAATTCCTGGAGCCTTAATTTTTGGCCAGAGCCTTCTCTAGTGTGAATTTCTTCCTTCATTACTATTGGTTCCTGATCAAATGCCATTTCCTGAAATGGGTCCATGTTCACCAATACTTTCTGGTTCAGAGACTCTGTATTCCTTGAGGCTTCCTACATCATTTAAGATTTTGCCAGTAGAATCCTTCAGGGTTAACACTTGAGGATTAAATTTGTTGTTCAGTTATTTCAACTTAAGAAATGCCAAATGTATTCTTCTGTTTTAGTTCTCTAACTGCAGCTTTGTACATTTCATTATAATACTTTGCTATAGTAAGAGATGCGTAGTTGTGACACAGGCCAGAGGGTCCCAGGTCCTTACAAAGCCCAGCCAATCCCTGGTGATTACTCCAGGAATCTCAACTGGAGTGATGTCATTCCTGTCTCTAAAATCATGCTGAGAAAAATTTTCTTTGTCTGTATCTCTAGCCTGACTCTGCCTTAGAGAAAAAGGATTGCATTCTTCTTCATCTCCACACTTTGTATTATGTGTTGAAAGAAAAAAATAAGGAGTTAGTACACAAAACTCAAAGGAAGTTATCAAAACTGACTCATAGCTCATCCTCAAGCTGGTTTTCAGAGAATGTAAATTGCATGAGAGGAGATTGCTGATTGTTCTCATGCAGAGATGCTGGTAGATTTCAACCACTTCAGATGCCACCTTTGTGTCAGCAGCTCAGCTTCCCCAGACTGTGCCACCAGAACACCCCACTATACCTTTCCTTGTAATCATTGAAGACAAGAGAGACAAAGTTATGGTAGAAGTTGAATAGAGAATAAAATTGATTTTTAAAGAAACAGAACAATATGGAAACTTTAAAAGGTGATTAACAAACTCGTAAGGTAATAGTGTTTCTTTGTCTGCATTTATTTACTTATTATGCTTTAGTTTTTTTAGTTCTATCTTTTATTAAAATTACATACTTTGGAGTTATGACTAGTGCTCTTGATGGTTGTACAAAACAGTGTTAATATATTTTGTTTTTGTTTCTTTCCATGACATTAGTTACATTTCCATGACATGTCACCATTCTGTTTATATACTTATTGACATTTTGATGAATTTTATCCCAAAATGTTTCTGCACATACATAGTTCAATTTTTTCATTAATTTTTACCTCGTTTCCATTCCTTGTTATTACTGCTATTCTTCTAAGATTTTTTCTTTCTCTGTCTAACCTTTCCATAGCTTTTTAGAATAGTAATCTTAATACCATAATTGTCTTTTGATGGCTGACACTCAGCATAATTTGTTCTGGATTAATCCACATTGTGCAGTATTTCATGAATTCTTGTTGTCTTTTTTTAATTCAATGATATGTAAATACCATTTTGCAAATGTACTATATTTAGTTTTCTATAAATTTTACAGAGGAGTTCTTTATGAAATGTGGCATTGCCACATTTTTTTCCCATTCTGTAGCTTCTTTTTTTTACTAACTTTGGGAAAATTATTTTGGTGTACATGAGGATTCAATTTTTAGGTGATCTCAGTCATCTAGTTTATCCTCTTCTGATTGTTTATTTCTATTTGAGGGCTTATTCCAGTGATCAGAGCTTCTACGAGTGCCTCAGTTTTGTTTCTCTGTGTGTGGTCTTTATGATTTTGTGTTTTATGCCTAGGTCCTGATCCACCTTGAGTTAGTTGGAGTGGTGGAGTTTTTTTTTTCTCCTGTAATTTTTAAAAAATTGTGATTTTAATGAAAATTCACAGAAAAGTTGCATTTTTCATTCATTCATTATTGCACATTTTCCTCTCCAGTTCTTTTTGTTAATTTTAATTTTAATTTTTTTAAATTATTTTGTGTGTGTGTGTGTGTGTACCATCAAATCAGATCTGACTGGTACAGGAGGAGGACACTGCCCCTCCTTCTCCAGCAGAGCATCTGGTGGATTTGAACTGCGCGCCTCTGGGATTGCAGAGCAGCTTTTTTGCCACTAGGTCTACAGAGCTCCCTTCCAGCTCTTTTTTAAAAAAAATAATTCATTCTTTGTTGCATAATTTCCTCCCACTCCCCTTCCCTCCCCCAGTCCACTTTACGATGCACCTCTTATTCTCTACTGTTGTCATAGAAATAATGTGTAATCATATATTCCTTTGAAACATTTCTTTCGTTCATCTGTCCCAATACAGTATTCATTATTCATTATCCCATATCAGTCATGTTTTATAACACTGGTACTATACAGTATTTGTTCTTTTGTGACTGAAATATGTCACTCAGCATAATGTCATCCAGGGTCACCCATGTTGTGAAATATTTTATGAGTTTCTTGTTTTTTAGTGCTGTGTATTATTCCCCTATGTGAATATATCACAGCTTCTCTCTCCATTCATTTGTTGATAGGTACTTCAGTTGCTTCCATCTCTTTGCTATTGTGAATAACACAGTAATAAACATGAGTGTGCATTTATCTGTTTGGGTGGCAGATCTGGTTTCTTTAGGGTATATTCTTAGTAGTGGAATTGTTGGGACAAATGGTATTTCTATTTCAACTGCCTTCCACAGTGGTTGCACCATTTTACACTTCCACCAGCAGTGAATAAGGGCCCCAGTCTCTACACAACCTCACCATTTATTGTTTGTTACCCTGTTGAACTTTGCTATTGTTGCTGGGGGAGTAAGATGATATCTCATACTTATTTCTTTTATTTTTTGTTAGTTTTGTGTATGGTTTGAGTTCTAAGTGTTCTATCAATTTCTGCAAACAGATCTCCAGTTTTGCCAATGTTGTTGTTGTTATGTGC
>NW_006399969.1:2600649-2603181 GCF_000299155.1 Elephantulus edwardii
AAATCAGATCTGACTGGTACAGGAGGAGACTGTCCCTCCTTCCCCGGCAGAGCATCTGGTGGATTCGAACTGTGCACCTCTGGGATTGTAGTTGCAGCTCCTTGCCACTAGGCCACCAGAGCTCCCCGCAACACCATTCTTGTTGTATTTTTCATTCACAGCATAGTATACCATATGATTGATTATCTGATTCAAAGTAAACAAGGCTGGCCATTCTTTCCTCATTAATGCTAGAATGTTGATATTTATGCATTCCATTTCATTTTTCACAGTTTCTCATTTTCCAACACTCAAGCTACATACATTCCTTGTTCCAGTTGTTAAAGGATGTTTGCCATTGTTTTTCCTCATTATCACTGACTTCCAATCTGGGATCTGCTACTATTACTTATTGTCTTTGTTTATACTCTACTGTTTATAGGAATAGGGGATTTCTCATTTTTTTCAGTAGTCTCTTCATTTCATATTCCATGTTCTTTTTGTTGACAGACTCTGGTGAAGACTCTTGGAAATGAGATCTTTTTTACTAGTCACCTACTATGTACCCAACATGGGTGTTCTTGTATTCTAGTCCACAGGGAGCTGCAATACTAATGCAGAAGCAATGCCTCCCTCTCTAGCTGTTCAAGTCCACCAGGGAGGGTTCTGCAGGAGAGAGAGACAGTCTCCTCTCGGGCAGTTTACAGCCTCCTGAGAAACCCACTCAGGACAGCTACTTTTACGGGTTCCTTGTTATAGTAATTGACCAAAAATTGCTTCTGTTGATTGAGTCATAGCTTCATTTTCATTTTAAAAACTTGGGGTTTTTGCAATTGTTTCTAAAAGTCTTTCAGACTCATCTTCTCTAAGTTCTAAATGTGACTTTGCATTTTAAAGTTACAGACACATCCACCTGCACTTTGTTTTAAATTATGATTTATATCAAAATTTTCCAAGAAAGTGCGTTTTCATTCCATCGTTCATCCAGATTTTTCTCTCCTCTCCTCTACCTTAAATCCATAATGCATAATCCATGCTCTGTTCTGGATTGTTAGTTGTAGTGTATCTAATGCCCGTTCCTTTCAGATTGAACTTCCTTTTTACCTATTCTGATGCAGTATTCATTATCTATCCGTTCTTTTCTTGCTCTCTCTGCCATCCTCCCACCCCTAAACTCCTATTTGTATAACAGTGAGATATAGAATATTCTCTAAGTTAATAGAGTATTTGTCCCTTTGTGACTAAATTGTTACACTCAGTATTATGTCCTCAAGACTCATCCATGTTGTGTAGGTTTGACAAATTCTTCATAGTTTTTTAATGCTGTGTTCCATTGTGTGAATGTACCTGTTTTCTATCCATTGCTTTGTTCGTGGTACCTGGGCTGCTTCTATCTCTTTGCTATTGTGAATAATGCTGCAATAAATATGGGTGTACAGACATGTAACTTTAAGAATAGTTTGTCATTTCAAAGCTTTCTTAGTCAAAGTGGCCAAATGGATCTCATGTTCTGTGTGTGTATGTGTGTGTATGGATGGATATATTGATAGATAGATAGATAGATAGATAGATAGATAGATAGATAGATAGAAAGTTTGTTGTGTTCTTTTTTTTTCTTAAGAAAAGCAAGAATATCATTGATTATGTAGTATGAATGTTATATGGTAAGAGAGCTCTGGTGTCTTAGTGGCAAGAAGCTACACCACAATCCTAAGGTGTGTGATTTGAATCCACCAGATACTCTGTTGTTGAAGTATTGGGCACTCTCTTCCTTTGCCAATCGAATCCAACTTGATGGCGCACAACAAGGGGAAAAAATTGGGTTGTTTTGTTTTTATGTCTTAATATTGTTTAAGTGCATAATCATTAAATATTTAATATTCCAGAGGAATCCAGTTCTATTGAAATGCAATTATCAAAATGTTTAAGTGTTATAGTAATATGTAGTTCTCTTTTAACATGTAAATAAAACATTGCTGTGCAACTACAGTAACATTAGTAATTGTGAGCAGTCATGTAAATGTTTTGAAATACAGTAATTTTTTTCTTGGTGACCAAAGTCACCAATAATTCATAATACAATATGAATTACTGTCTGTCTTTATAATTGGGAAAAAATGCTAAATTTCTTTCAAGTCAAGTACAAACAACATGGGATTTTTTTTCCTCACCCAAATGCATTGGTTTCTTGAATCCTGTCCATCACCACCATCATGTGTTAAGAATCCCTCCTGAATAAACACAGACCAGGCACATTAGCAGTCATTAGAGTATGACATAGCATTGTCTCGGGAGCTTTCAAATGAATTTTTCAAGGTGGCATCTTGTAGATTAGTTGGAATGTAGTTGTATTAATTGTTGTTGTTATGTGCCGTCGAGTCGTTTCCGACTCATAGCGACCCTATGCACAGCAGCCCTAAACCCTGCTCTATCCTGCGCCAACCGCACTGACTCTGACAGACACACCCATCCCGATTACCCCAGTCACTGAATCAATCCATCTCATAGAGGGTCTTCCCCTCCTGCGCTGTCCCTCCACCCTCCCAAGCATGA
>NW_006399969.1:2603281-2625013 GCF_000299155.1 Elephantulus edwardii
TGTAGTATTTTGCTTTGTCATTCCGAGCAGCCTTTTGGAATCTTCTGTTCAGCTCTTTAGTATCTTGAATCCTTCCTTGTGCTTTGGCTTCTCTACGCTCCAGTGCAATCTTCAGAGTTTCTTCTGACATCCATTTTGGTCTTTTCTTCCTCTTCTGTCTTTGTAATACTGTTTGTTAAAGGGAAGCAGAAGAGGCATCCACTTCCCAAACAACATGCCTCTGGAAATTATGAACTTTGATAAATGATGATAGTTATGGAAGGGCTTCAGGCCTTTTGTTCATCACTATGAGTTGTGCTTGACTTGACAACAGTTAACAACACAACATTTGTTAAAGAGGCTATCATTTCTTCACTTAATGGATTTATTTCTGGGTTTTCTATTTATTCCTTTTTCTGTGTACTTGTTTCTATACCAACACCAAGCTGTTTTGATGACTGTGGTTATATTGTAGGTTTTGAAATCAGGAATGATTATAAAACTTCCTATCTTGTTTTTCTTCTTCAGTTTATCTTTCTTTTTTTTTTTTAATTTTTTTTAGTTTATCTTTATTCTTGTGAGTCGTTTTCCACATAGACTTTTTCCATCTCTTCAATGAATGATGCCATGATTTGGATCAAAATTGCATTTATTTGTGTATAGTTGCCATTTCATAATATTGTTGTTGTCAATTACTATCAAGTCAAGGATGACTCATAGCAACCCCATGAACAAAAGATCTGAACTTTGTTCTATAACTATTGTCGTTTCTCTAATGTTCATAGTTTCCAAAGGCATCTTGTTTAGGAAGTGGATGCCAATCCTTCTAATACACCTGTCTTAATCTGGGAGCTCCACCAAACACTGTTACCATGGGTAACCATTATGACATTTGAGACACCAGTGGCACAGCGTTCAGCATCATAGCAACCCCAAGTTACCTCAGTATAGCAAACTGACCAGTGTTGTACCACTGAGAAAAATGTTCTTCCGAAATACAATTATCACCCGGCCCTAGGGCCCAACCAACTTTTAATTACAGAAGCCCTTTCACCAGGTCCTGATTGACTTAAACAAGAGGCTACCAGCCCGCAGCTGATTGTTAGCTAAATCCAGTAAATCCAGGCAACCAGCTCAGTCATGATTGTGAATGAAATAAAGTCTCTTAAGTCTTTCTATCCATGAACATCACTTGGTTTTGGTTGGTTTTTGGATGGAGTTGTCTGCCCGCCATCCCCCACCACCACCAATTTATGTTGGTCTTTTTACTTGTATACCTATTCTGTCTTCCCCTCCCCCCATAGATCATTTGTATTTTTCATTAGATTTGTTTCTAAATATTTCATATTTTGGGTGGTTATTGTAAATGGCATTGTTTCCTTACTATCCTTTTCAGATTTCTCCTTTCTGTAAAGCATTTAGACTTAATGTTGTATGTGGATCTTGTACCATGTCACTTTGCTGTATTGGCCAAGTAATTGATCGAGTAATTTTCTTTCTGAATCCTTAGACTTTTGTATATGTAGGATTGATTGTATCATATGCAATTAGAGATGGTTTTACTTCCTGCTTGCCAATTTTGATGCCCTTTTTCTTTCTTTTTTTTCACCTGTAGCTCTGGCTACAGCTTCCAATAGATTATTGTATAGAGTGGTGAGAGAGCACACGTGTCTGGTTCTCATTCACAAGAGGAATGCCTTCAGTCTCTCTCCACTGAGCAAACTTTGGGTTTGTACATACACTTTTCATTATGTTGAAAAAAGGTCTCCTCAGTTCCTCATTTCTTGAGTATTCTTATCCGGGAAGGGCGTTGAATTTAGTTAAATGCTTTTCTTTTTCAAATTCAGTGGCGATGAGGAGGCTGTTCTTTCCCCTTTTTTGTTGGTGGTGGATTGCATGATTGGTTTGCTCATGTAAAACCATCTACCATCTTCTAAAAGTGAATGATCAAATGAATCCCTCTTGATAATGATAAATGGGTTGTTTGTAAGCTAGGATTTTATTAAGAATTTTTGCATTTCTATTAGTGAAAGACAGTGGTCTACACTTTTGTTTTTGAGTGCTTTGGTCTCTAAGTTGTGCTTACCTCAATGAATGAGTTTGGGAATATTTCCTCTTTTATATTCTGAAATAATTTTAATACAATTAGTGTCAACTCTTCTCTCAGTGTTTGGTATGGTTTAGCTATTTTTTTAAGTATTTTTACTCAATTTTATGCCTTTTATGTTCCTTTTTAAAAATTTTCATTTAGTTACTTTCTATTGCATGTAATTTTAAGAGAAAATTTATAAACCAAATTCACTCATTCATGCATATTTTTTGTAATATTAATTAGAATTGGTAATTATTTTCTTTCATTGTCTGATCAATCCCTTATTGTATATTGCCTTTTCCTTTACCTCTTTTAGCTATTTGTTATTCTTATTCTCCTTACCTTTCTTTCCTATCCCTGTTAACTATTCTGTGTGTGAACCTTTCCTTTGCTTTTATAAAAATGGTCTTATACAATTTTTGTCCTTTGTGACTTGTTTATTTCACTCAGAATAACATCCTCCAGATTCATTCATTTTATAGTGTTTTGTGAATAATGTTTTTTAGTGTTGCATAGTGTTCCTTTATATGACTGTGCCATAGTTTTCTTTATCCATTCATCTCTTGGTAGACACTTAAGTTGTTTCTGTCTCTTAACTTTATAAATATTGAAGCAATAATCATGAGTGTATATGTAATTGTTCCAATACTGGCTCTTATTTCTTGGGGATGCATACTTAGTAGTGAAAGTGCAGGAACAAATAGTATTTCTACACCCAACTTCCTAAAGAAGCATCAAACTGCTTTTCACAGTGGTTGCACCATATTACATTTTCTGCCAGCAGTCTGTGAGAGTTTCAATCTCTCCACACCCTTACCAGCATTTATTGTTTGATGTCTTTATGAACTTTGTTCTTGTTGGTGGAGTCTACAGTGCAGTGGTAATATTTTGATGCAGTGGTAATATTTTTGTCTTTGGATATTTCAGGTCATGGGAGACAATTTGCTGCTGTCATCTGTCTTCCAGTTTTCTAAGAAAATAAGACAATCTATAGATAAAACAGCTGGAAAGATCAGGTAATTAACCATCACTCATCTAACTTTCTCACACCTGCTGCCACAGCTGAACTAGTAAGGTCAACTCTACAAACTCTTACTGCTGCTACTACCATATTTCTGGCATTTCAGATGTAAGTAATGCTAGACAGCATGACAAGGTTTAAAAAAAAACTCTTAATAGTCAGATTTTTCATAGCTGATAAATAAAAGCTATAATCACTTAATTTTATTCATAATCAGAAAAGGGTTTTTTTAATGCTCCTATAAACTGTTTGTAAACTTCTTAAATTAACAGGTTTCTAGGATTTTACTTATAAGAATCTCAGAGTTTGCTATTGTGTAATTTCCTGTACCAGGAATGGGAAAAATGTATGAACACTTGTGAGACTCGGAAAATTTATGTAGAAGCCCTCTGAAAATTAAAATACTATAGATGATGTCCTTTTGGTTGCATGATTTAATATGTTTAGTGTGCATTTACATTGAATTATATTTTATTTGGTCCAGTTTCTAATCCCTTCACTATCCTGGTTTCTTAGGAATAGGGACTATATTGTTTTGAACTTTATATTCCTCTGGTGGATTATGTACTCCATAATAAACAATTTTAAAACACATATTTGACGAAATAGTTTTGTTCCTTATAGCTTGACCACTGCTAGAAAAGAGTCATTGAAAAGGGAACTTGAGAAAGGAATGAGTTTTAAAGAATGAAGGAAGTGGAGGAAAAGAAGATCTAATGAAGTGCAGAGACTAGAGGACCAGACTAATGAGCCTAAAGAATTGAGGCTGTGCTTGACCTCTGCCTCCTACTATGTCCTCTTGAACGAACCACCTGTTGTCTCTGTACCTTAATATTATCTTACACAGGAATAAGTATGTTTTCACTATCTGTGAGGTGAAAAAGAATTTATCGTTTTGTACATATGTACACATACATGTAGTTATAATGTTATTGTTGTTGATTGCTGTTGAGTCGAGCACAACTCATAGTGACCCTATGAGCAAAAGACTTGAAGCCTTTTTATAAGTATCGTCATTTCTCAAATAACTATCATGAGAAATGTAATATGTATATAGACACGCGTGCACACACACATATATATATGTGTTATATAATTGGATTTTTAATTGAACCTCACCCCCTCTGCTTTTTTGTTCCTTTTCGTCAAATTAAATTTCCACACTTTGAATAAAGGTATTTGCCTTAGAAAAGATTAGCCTCCAAGAAAATATCAAGTACTGTTTTACAGCTTCAAGTATCAGTAATTTAAAACATAAGCTTATCACTGTAGTATGAAAACATTTAAGAAATGTAGTAATGTTATATTGTAGGTAGATAATTAAAAATTTTAAATAAAGTGAAACTGGAAGTGCTTTGTGAACTGTATTATTTTATGCAAATATGATCTCATTGTTTGTATGTTGAAATAATGTATTTCATCAGTGTTTGATGAGTACCAATAAGCAGTGAAAACATATCACATACCATCTTTATTGCATTATGAGGCTACTACTTCTTAAGTTTAAGAAAAGTAATTAATTGGTTTCAAAGTTATTTCAAAAATGTCTTAAGAAACTATTTAATTTTAAAGAATAATCATTTGGGAAAACATATTTTCAGCAGCTATAAAAGAGTTCACTTTCTCTTCCAGTCAAATAAAGAAGGTTGATCTGTGGAACTAAATTTTACTGAACATGTTAAGTGATAATTGAGCCTTCTTGATCACCTATCCTTTCATACTTCAAAATGTTTCAGACTCTTCATACATTTTATTATCTTCCAGAAAAATATTGACCTAAAATTTATTATGTCAAAAAGAAGTGTAATCTGCACTGTCTTTTTCTCTTTATTATAGTTTAAATTTACATTTTTAACCAAAGTAATGCATGGACACGTATGTATAATACATATTCCCTTCCTCCAGGTTCTTTTTACTTAATATTTACATTTTCAAAAGATTATCATGTGAAGTGTATATAGATGGTCTCTCTAGATTAGTTTGGGAGATGAGGCTAATTCCACCTTGATAGTGAAAAGCAGTTGCATGCTTTTATTTATTTATTTTTTTTAATTCAGCTCACATTATTTAAATGTTCTCTACAAAAATGTTTTGGGGTTTTGTTTTTTTTTAACATAAGGCACAAACGTTTATACCTAACTCTATCTTAATTCTTATTTTTGATTTCTTCTTGTGTTTATAATGCATATATTTGGGAAAAACTGATGTCATGATAAGCTACAATTAGTGTTCATCAAAAATAGATATAATTTTAGGGTTATATAATCTGCATTTCTTTTTTGTTTTTAATAAAAAGTTAGATAAAAAAATAAAGGGCATATGCATGTATTAATCATTTCATTTCCTTTTAAAACAGAGATCCCCCACATGCATGATTTTATTGTTAATGTTGACTCAGTATTCTCAATTCATGCAATGTTTAGGCCTTTTATTTTTACCTTTATGCGGCTTCTAAAACATGTGTTTACTTTGATATTATAATCAGCAAGCATGGTTTTTAAAATCTGAAAATTAATGTGCCTCTATTTATTCATTTATAGAATATTGTTTAAAGACAAAGATCGGAATTGGGATGAAATAGAAAGCAAGTTAAGGACTGAAAGTGAAGTCCCTATTGTGAAAACATCGAGCATGGTATGGCACCTTTTTCTCAAAGAGTAAAATCTTCACATAACACAGTTAATTTTAAGGAAAGTTAGTATGTCTTACATTTCTAAAAAGATAAAAATGCACAAATTTGGGGAAGTGTTACACTTCCAGCTTTCTCTCAGAACTTTAAAATATTGATTACTTCAGAGTTACAGAGAATGTAAGCGTCTTATGCTTCTTACATTTTATTAACCTATTTTTGCTCTTGTGCATAATTTTACATTATACATATTATAAATATACAGTGTTAAATAGGAACTAAATTCAGATATTCACTTGACATGACATTTCTGTTTATGTAATGGAACACTTGTTTCCCTTCAAGTTCTTGAGTGGATTTTCATGACTTGGGAATTATCCAGTTTCCAGATGAAGCAGGGGTTTCAGGGTTCCCCTTTCCCAAAGAAATGCCTCAGCACAACATTTTATAAACATGACAGGGTTTACAAAAGCTTCGCTCCTATGTTAGTAAGTCATCTTAAACTTTTCATCACCTACTAACATCATTATTTCAATTAAAAAAAATTCATTTAAACATTAAAGATTTTAAAATGTGACTGTTGTTGACTGCATATGATAGTTATTTTGTAATGTTGATGCTAATATTGTGCCATGCATATTATGTTAAGTATCACAAATAAAATGAAAGTGAGATTAATTGCTTGTTAAATAGGAATGTTTTAAAGTATGCCAATTTTTGTCATTGCTTTCCCTGCAGGAGATTTCTTCTATCTTACAGGAATTGAAAAGAGTTGAAAAACAGCTGCAAGGTAAACTTATTTCTGCAATAACATAAAAAACCAACAATTTAGGATAAATAAACTGAATATAGAGAAGTAAATAGACAGTAAAATTAAATTTGGGGCTCATTTTCCATACATATGTTTAACAGTAGGCTTGATATTTAAAAACTGATTCAAAATTTTCTGTATTCTGTTATATATAATGAATTAATATATGTATGCAGTTAAAAATATTATTTTATTAACCTGGTGTTCAATGAAACCAACAAGGCATACGTATAGTTAATGTCTTACTTAATTTCAGTTTGGCAATTAGCATGATTTATTTGATTTTTAACATCTTAAAATAAACTTTAATACAAATCAGTTACTTGGATGAAAAACTCACTGTGGTCAGGTTGTTATGACTCATCAGGTTTCTGAGGCTGTAAATCATAATGAGAGGAGACTGCCCATCTTTTCCCTTCAGCCTTTAATGGGTTTGACCCGCCAGGGACACACAGCCTTTGTATTTGCAGCACAACTTACTACAAACTGTGCCACCAGAGCTTCCACTTGATTTGCTCAAAACAGCCCAAATGTCAGTTGCTGTCAGAACCAACAGATAGCTGACCCTCAAGCAGTTTTAAAGAGGCTATAAATCTCATTGGAGGAGCACACTCTTCTTTCTCTCATGGAGCCCCAGGTGAATTCGAACCCCTAAAGAGTTGCCACCTTTGGACTAGCAGAGCATCTCCCTACATATTATGACGTCAGAATGCTCCAATTTCTTTGCTCAGTCACAAGAAATCCATGTATATTGGCCATAAGAACCAAGAAAGCAAGGAGAGAAGAGAATGAAAGATTTGCCTGCCTCATAAACTTTGCTAAGAACATTGTTTTGATTTTTGTCAGATTTGGATCGTTCATGAATGGTTTAACCTAGAAAAGCCTCTAGTGGTATATCAAGGTTCCAGAATCACTTTGTTACTCTACTCAGTCCTTATTGACAGTAAGGTATTTACCCCCGGAATAGATGGTGTACCAATTGACATATTTCAGCTAACAGATGCTGCCGTGGATGTGCTCACCAAGTTGTGCCAAGAAATCTGGAGAACAGCCACTTGGTCAACTGACTGGAAGAGATCTATATTTGTTCCCATCCCAAAGAAGGGTGACCCAACTGAGTGTGGAAACTACAGAACAATATCATTGATTTCACATGCAAGCAAGATTCTACTGAAGATCATCCAAAAATGACTGGAACAGCACATCAGCAGAGAACTGCCGGAAGTCCAGGCTGGGTTTAGAAGGGGTCGTGGTACTAGGGATATTGTAGCTGATGTTAGATGGATCTTAGCTGAAAGCAGAGAATACCAGAAGAATGTCTATCTGTGTTTCATTGATTATGCAAAGGCATTTGCGTGGATCATAAGAAACTGTGGCTGACTCTGAGAAGAATGGGAATCCCAGAACATTTAATCGTACTAATGCGAAACCTATACTTGGACCAAGAGGCAGTAGTCAGAACAGAGCAGGGCAACACTGCATGGTTCAAAATTGGGAAGGGTGTACACCAGGGATGTGTCCTATCTCCATACCTTTTCAACCTGTATGCAGAGCAGATTATCGAAGAGGCTGGCTTCTATGAGGAGGAGTGTGGCGTTAGGATTGGTGGACGATCTACTAACAATCTGCGTTATGCAGATGACACAACCCTGCTCGCTGAAACTGAGGAGGACCTCATGCACTTACTGCAGAGGGTCAAAGACTGCAGCCTTCAATATGGATTGAGGCTCAATGTCCAGAAGACAAAAATTCTCACCACTGGACCAATCGGTAGCATCAGGGTGGATGGTGAAGAGCTTCAGTTTGCTCAGCTACACTGTCAACACTCTTGGTACCAGTAGCCAGGAAATCAAAAAACGTATTGCGATGGGAAAGTCTGCTGTTAGGGACCTCTCTAAAGTACTCAAGAGCAATGGTGTCTCTCTGGAGACTAAGTTGCGCCTGATACAGGCCATGGTTTTTGCAATCACTTGTTATGCATCAAAGAGTTGGACAGTGACTAGGGAGGATAGGAGAATTGACGCCTTTGAGCTGTGGTGCTGGAGAAGAGTATTGAATATACCATGGACTGCCAAGAAAACATATAGATTCATCCTAGAGAGGGTTAAACCAGGCTGCTCCTTGGAGGCAAGAATTCTGGGGCTTCGTTTGACATACTTTGGACACGTTGTAAGGAGAGACAGGTCTTTAGAGAGGGACATCATGCTGGGTAGAGTAGAGGGACAGCGCAGGAGGGGAAGACCCTCTATGAGGTGGATTGATTCAGTGACTGGGGTAATCGGGATGGGTGTGTCAGAGGCAATGAGATTGGCACAGGATAGAGCAGGGTTTAGGGTTTAGGGCTGTTGTACATAGGGTCGCTTTGAGTCGCAAACGACTCGACGGCACATAACAACAACAACAGCAACCTAGCGTACCTAATGATTATGAAATTAAACTCATAATTGTACACTTACAGCTTGTTCACACAGTACTAGTCTTTATGTGGAAGAAAATGGCATCAGGATTGGAGGGAGAGTCATAAACATTCTGCATTATACAGATGGCACAACTTTGCTATCTGAAAATGAAGAAAACCTGAAGCACATATTGAGGGGATTAAATTCCTTCAGCACACCTCTATGTAAAACAAAAATTCCCACTGTGGATCAGTGAACAGCATCAAGAAAACAGAGAAAAGTTTGAGTTGTCAAGGATTTCATTTTACTTGGATCCACAGTGAACTGTGGAAGCAACCATCAGAAAATCACAAGATGTATTTCAAGGACAAATCCTCTTGACATTTTAAAGATAAACTGTCACTTTGAGGACTAAGGCCTGCCTGACGAAACCATGGTAGCTCCACCAATGTCCTACGTATGTGAAAGTTGGACAGTGAAAAGAAAGACAATGGAAAAATTGATGCCTTTGAATTCTGGTCTCGGAAAGGACATTAAATATTCCATGAAGTTCTGAGAGAACAAAGAAATGTGTTTTTAAAAAGTGTAGCCAAAGTGCTCTTTTGGAGGTGAGGATTATTTGTTTTTGTGTACCACTGAGGCAGAACCAACTCGTAGCTGACCGATTATTTGTTGTTGTGTACCATTGAGGCAGAACCAATCCATAGCCGACCCTCCAGCTGGTTTTTGGAAGCAGTTGATCCCACAGAAGGAGATTACCCATCTTCTTCCTGCAGAGCAGCTGGTTGTTTCAAACCGTGTGCTTTATGAATTGCAACATGGCCTCTTCCACGAGGCCGCCAGAGCTCCCTACTATGGACATGTTATCAGAAAGGACCAGTCCCAAAAGAAGGATGCCATACTTGGTAGAGAGTGAAAGAGAGGGAGAACCTCAGTGAGATGCATTGAACAGTGGCTGCAAGAATGGACACATGCACATCAGCATGATGGGGCTTGTTCTCTCATATGTAGGATTGCTGTGAGTCAGGGCCAACCCTCAGCAGCATTAACAGCTAGAGTGGTGTGCGCTTTTAAAGGGGCCACTCTGAGAATTTTTTTCATCTCTTGAAGAATCTTTTCTGCCATTCGTTACTGTTCCTTCCCAGGAAGATAACAGAGTCTGGTTTCTTGAGGCTACATGGGGTATATTAGTAGCTAGGCCGTTGCCTCCTGATCCAGTGGAAAAGATTTTTGGTGTTTTTTTAGGTTAAGATGTAAACTGTACTGAAAACTAACATCTTTGATCTTCTTCAGTTAGTGCATCAAGTCGTCTTCACTCACTGCAAGCAAGTTTGTGTCATCTGCATATCATAGGTTGCTGATGAGTCTTCCTTCAACACTGGTGCCACAGTCTTCATGTAGTCCAGCTTCTCAAATTGTTTGCTAAAAATACATATTGAATAATGAGTATGAAGAAAGGAGAAAACTTCCTGATTTGAAACCATTAGTATTCCTTTACTGTATTCAGACAACTGCTACTTGGTCTATATATAGGTTTTTCATAGGCACAATTACTTGTTCTGGGATTCACATTTTTCTCAATGTTATTCATAATTTATTGTAATCCACATTTAGTCAGTTACCTTTGCATAGTCAGTATATGATAAGTAAGCATTTTTCTAGTGTTTCTTTGCATTTAGCCAAGATCCTTTTGACATTTGCAATGATAGCCATTGATCTACAGCCTCTTTTGAATCAAGAATGTTATTGTTGTTATGTACCATCAGTTAAAACCAACTCGTTCATAGCTGACCCTCCAGTGGGTTTTCAGAGACTAAGTCGCACAGGAGGGTATTGACCGCCTTTCTCCCATAGTGCAACTGGTGGATTCAAACCATGTGCCTTTGGGTTGTCAGTGCAACTCCTTACCCACAAGACCAGGGATGGGGAGTATTTCTTGAAATCTTGACCAGTATTTCTACTGTCCTCTCACTCTAGTGGGAGTTACATTTTCCTGGTGTGTGGGGAGTTGTGCTGCTCACCCAAAGGCCATGCCTCTATGGCTATGCCGATTCACTGTGGGAGAAAGGTAGATAGTCACCTCCGTGTAATTTTCTGCCTTAGGAACCAGCTGCTGAGCCCACTGTGGGTCGGATTCAACTCAGCAGCAATCCATTTTAGTGTTTTGAGCTTGTTTGATTTGGGGGGGTTTGTGAGGGGTTTCTTTTCATCATATTAATGAAAACAAACTTCAAGATCTATTTTGAATTTCACATCTCTAAATCCCATTCTTCTAACAGGTTCTAAAATGCCCAGAAATAAGCCTACTCAATCGACCAGAAAATTCCTGCAGTTCTATACCTTTTATCCCTATAGGTCAACCATGTAATTATTGAGAATAGGGTTTTAAATGCAGTGCATAAATGCGTAAATAGCAATGATTGAAATATTATGCAAATCCTAAGTAATATTCACATCCAGATGTAACTGCATTTAGAATGACATCTTTTTTCTCCCAACCCCCTTTTTCCCTTTCAGCAATCAATGCTATGATTGACCCTGATGGGACTTTGGAGGCTCTGAATAACATGGGATTTCCCAGTGCGATATTACCATCTCCACCAAAGCAGAAGTCCAGCCCTGTGAATAACCACAGCAGCCCTGGTCAGACACCAAGCCTTTGCCAACCAGAAGCAAGGGCCCTTCCTTCTGCCGCTGTCTCAGGCTCGGCTCAGTGTGACAATGCTGAAACAGAAGCTGATTTCAGCATACATTTCAATAGGTTCAACCCGGAGGGGGAAGAGGAAGATGTTGCAGTACATGAATAACTTTGTTTTGATTGTTAAAAAAAAAAATTACCTGTGGAATGACCAGGAATATTGGAAGCAGCATAGTGTTGACTTACACAAAACAAGACAACTTGGTCAACTACCATTTTGCTATCCCTGTCTTCTTAATTTTACTTGTTTTTAATCAACCTTGTGGTATCCACATCCTCTTGGGAGGTTTAGATGACCATTTGATGCACACATAGGAAAAAGCTGATATTTCACCTTTTGTGGTCTTATGATTATCACATTAAATTCTGTAATTGCATCCTTCATAGATTCCCTTCATAGATCTTAGTGTTTGTTTTGTTTTTAAGCCATACTGTGACCTCCAAGCAAACTAAATACCCAACATTTCTGAGACTCTCCTGCGCCAAGCTGCTCTTGAAATGGACTTCTTCTTCATCTGTACAGATTTGTTAAACAACTAAATTTACTCCTTAATAATAACTTTATATTAGTATTCATTACCATTGGATACAATTACATATTATTCTTCACAGTAAAACAGGCCTTTCAAAACCTTCATTCTTATGTTCTAAAATTTCCACCATACAGGTGATTTATAAACCTCCTTGATTACACGAATTGTGTTCGGATTTACAGAAATTAATTATTATGTTTGCACTAAGATTTGCTGGGAGTGGTAGGTGGACATATCTATATATCAATAATGATTAATTGTCTTTCTTTGTACATAGGAGATTGCTAATACTGTATTTGTTTTAATGCCCACAATTTTACTCCACTTTCCAAAAGGTCAATTTGGCACTTTTTTCATTTGTTTTTAATGAAAATTAAATTTTGTCTCATTATAGTCAAGCAGTAACTAGAAAAGATTTAAAACTGGACGGTTTAGGTGGAGTATATTTTTTAAACTAAGAACATGTATATTGGTCATGTGCTACCAAGTTTATATGTGACAGTTGAAAAAAATTCCCTTGAAATAATCATGTTAAAATCTTCTTTTTTAGGAGACTTGGAAAAAAGTAGTCATAAGATTAGTTGATAGTTTTCACTCCCAAGCACTAAATTGCTTGTGTATTTCCCTATAGGACCGAGTAGTGATTCCTGTCTGTCTTACACATTATAGGGACTCTGGAAGGTGACAGTGACAAAGGCTTAGGGGCTCTGCTACTAAACAGAAAGCCTGTGAAAAGCATCTTCTGTAGATTTGTTTTCTTACCCCCAAATTCACATTTGGATAGTTTAATAAGAGAGTAATTAATTATCTTTGTGTTTCCAGAACACTATAATTTTAATGACTCTTAATTCAGTTAAATAATTTTAGCAGACCAGGATTTTTCCTTTGATCCTATCAGTCTATAAAGATTAAAACTGCATTTGCAATTTATATGAAATGGTCTTTAATATTTTAGCATAATCCTATGCTACATTTGTTTAAGAAACAAACTGATTCTTTTCATTTCACAACTTTATAGGATTTTTAAAATTCTATAAGGAAGGACCAGTTAATAAAGATGCAAAAAAAGTGTTTTGGGTTTTTTTTTGTAGAGCTGTAAAAACGAAAGTCTGTTGTATAATGGATCTCATATTTTTCTTTAAATTGAAGAAAAATAGTAAATTAACTTAATTCTTGTAAAGCTAAATTCCCCATTTTCTCTAATAAAGGAAGAATTTAAAAAGTTTTTGAGAACATTAATGGAAAGATAAGAATGTGTTGAAGGAATAGATAAAACATTAAAACAGGGTCAGTCCATTTTTTTAAAAAGTCAAACTAATCACCATTGTCCCCTCTTTTATTTAATATTTGGGTACTGATTAAATCTACATGGAAGTAGAAGGTAAGAAATTGTTTAGGAAAATACTAGAATCTACTTACATTATCATTTAAGTGTTTACAGTTTTGTTCATTGATAAGCATTTTGCCTTTTACTATGTTATTTTTATTTTGTATGAATACATTATTCTCCTTATTTATTTTTGTTACATTTATTACTTATGTTATTTTGTTATGCATTTACAGCTCCATTTTTAAATAAAGTGTTTCTGGAACTTTATATAATGATTCTTTTTCCTATCATCTAGATTCCTAATGCTATCCATTTACTAAAGAACTGTTTAGAAACCATTTTCCAAAGTTGGGGGAAAACCAAAGAATGAATCCTTCAATTCTTTGAGAGAATCCATGCTTGCTCACTTAACTTTTTTAACGTTGGAATGCCAGTATTGAAGAATTCAACAGAGACTATTGTGAAGATTTTTATGTTAGGATAGGATGTGATCCTTACTGAAGACTATGTATAGTGTTAGGGTTTTATCAGTAGGTGCTTCAAGTCCTGTTTGCTTTGAAC
Source organism: Elephantulus edwardii (assembly GCF_000299155.1). Classification (NCBI taxonomy): domain Eukaryota; kingdom Metazoa; phylum Chordata; class Mammalia; order Macroscelidea; family Macroscelididae; genus Elephantulus; species Elephantulus edwardii. Next base: position 2,617,335 of record NW_006399969.1, read on the forward strand.
AAACAACATTGTGCCATTTGCATATCACAGATTCTTTAATATGGACTGAAGCTCAACATCTAGAAAACAAAGATTCTTACCACTGGGCCAGTTGGCAACACCATAATAGATGGAGAAAAGATTGAGATTGTTAACAATTTCCGCTTACTAGGTTCCCTTGGCACCAGCTGTTAGGAAATCAAAAGACAAATTGTGGTAGGAACATCTGCTGTCAGGGGCCTTACCAGAGTGATAAAAAGCAATGATGTCTGCTAGAGACTAAGGTACACCTGATCCAGGCATGGTTTTTGCAATTACTTGCTACATATCTGAAAGCAGGACAATGAAAAAGGATGACCATGGACTGCCAAAACAGCAAACAGATTTGTCCTGGAGAAGGTAAAGCCAGGTTGATCCTTGGAAGCAAGGATTTTGAAGCTTTGCCTGACCTAATTTGGGTATGTTGCCAGGGGGCCTTGGAGAAGGACATCATGCTTGGAAGGGTGGAGAGAAAGCACAGGAGAGGAAGACCCTTGATGAGATGGATTGACACAGTAACTGAGATAATGAGGATAGATGTGTGGGAGACATCTATAGACTTACATAGGGTCACTCTGAGTCGCAGGCTATTCATAACAACAAACTGAATCTTGACACCTCATTTTTCCTCATATAGTCCAGCTTCTTGCATTATTTATTCTATGTACAAATTGAATAATATGGTGAAAGAATGCTACCCTGGCACACATTTTTTTCCTGAATTTCAAATGCACAGTATGATTGTTTGAATAGAACAGCAAAAGTCTGTGCTGTCAAGTCAACTATGGCCCATAGTAACTCTATGAACAATGGCTCTGAACCTTGCTCTATCCTGACCCCCTTCATCTCTGACACACCTAATCTCATTGCCAGTCACTGTCAGTCCACCTTATCTAGGTTCTTTTAGACTGACCCTCCACCTTTCCAAACCTGATGACCTCCAAGGACTAGACCCTCCTGATAACATGTCCAAAGTATGTGAGGTGGAATTACAAAATCCTTGCCTCCATGGAGCAAACTGCTTCCACCTTCTCCCTTTGTTCTCTTGGCAGTCTGTGGTATGTATATTCAGTACTCTTCTCCAGCACCATGACTTAAAGTCATTGATTCTTTTGTCATTCATTGTCCAGCTCTGAGATGGATAGCAAGCAATTGAGATTATGGCCTGGATCAGGCACACTTTAGTCTCTGGACTGATAACATTGCTCTTTGGCACTCTTGAGAAGTCCCTGTGGGCACATTTTCCCAATGCAACTTGTCTTTTGTGTACCTGACTGGTTGTGCCAAGAGTGTTTATTATGGATCCAAGCAAGATGAAGTCATAACAGCACTAATCTTTTTGTCTAAAGAAAGGATAAAAATTCAATGTTCTATAATTATTCAATGCTGTCCATAATATTCAGGCATGATTGGTAAGCCTCCTACTTCTTACGGTTTTTCCTGTTTCCTGACCATAAGGAAGAATTCTCAGCTGGCCCTATTTTCTAGCATAACACTTCATACAGAACTAATTTTTATTCAAGAGCAAGTACTCATTTTTAGTGCTCTTGAATCTACTCAGCCAATGTTGTGAATTGAATGAAATCTATTTGAGTGACTATTACTAATATAAAAAGATTTGGTGGCCTAGTCCATAGTGTGCTGCAATACCACACATCTCGAGCAGTTTGAATCTACCAGTGGCTTCCTGGGAGAAAGATGGGCATCTTCCTCCAGCTGAGGTTTTACAGCCTCAGAAATCTGATAGGTTTATTGAAACTACTGACACTTTGCAGGAGAATAGTAGGCAGTTTCTTCCCATAAACACCGTGTTGCTGTGAGACACTGCACTGACTATGAACAACTGACAGAAACTCTCCACATGCACTACACTCAAAATCTCTTCAGTTCCTCTGCAGCTGCAGTTACGGTAGTCAGATCCAGTGAGGATAGGTATGTATGAATTGGAACCAGCTTGACCACCGATGGAATGGATAAGTAAATGTACTACACCTCCTTTCAAGAGATCTAATCCTTTTTTTTTTTTTTTTTTTAGATCTAATCTCTAACTGAAGGATTGAAAGTTCTTTTCATTGTGGAGGCAATGGCCTATTAGATCTTGGAATGTCCGAAGTCATGTTGTTCAGCCACCTCATACATATATAATGTTGTTGGTGGTGCTTTCGAGTCAAGTGCAACACATAGTGACCCTGTGAGCCACAGTTCCGAGCCCTGTCCTATCCTGTGCCAACCTCACAATCTGACACACTGCTGCAGTCACTGTCTGTCAATCTACCTGGTAGAGGGTCTTCCTCTCTTTCACTGACCCTCCACTTTCCCAACATGATGTTCCCTCCAAGGAATACATTTGCCTAGAACATGCACAAATTATGAGAGACAAAATTGTCATCTGTGCCTCTAAGGAGCACTGGCTGCACTTGCTTAAAGACATACTTCTTTGTTCATTTGGCAGTCCATGGGATGTTCAGGATATTGAAGTAATCAAGGAAAACTCGGTAGCTTCCATTGAATCAATAAATGTAACTTTTTTGGCAGGCGATATATGCAATGCTTTGATGTTATGTACCGTCACGTTTGGACTGACCCATAATTGACCAGATTTTTCAGAGGCAGTAAATAAGGCACACAAAAGAAGATTGTCCATCCTTCACCCTTGGGGCAGCTAGTGGATTAGAACTGTGTACCTTTGGGGTTGCAGCACAGCTTAACAATAGGCCAACAGAACTCTCTCATTTGGAGTAATATCAATAACATTGGAGCTGACAGTCTCCAGTGAACCCTTACTGAGACCACAATCTGTGAGCCACTGTTTGCATTATTGGCTCTTAGCAGTGCAAATCAAAACCTAAAAAAGTGAATCCCCTTAAACTAGAGGAAACCTTGGTACTTGGCAATAGCTACTATTCACTCCCAGAGGAAAGCCGCATCCTAACCTGGTAAGTGGTGGAGTTCTCCTAACGCAAACTAAGTTTTGCAACATGAGAGTAGTTGCATTTTCCTTCAGTGCAAACGAACTTCCACCAAATTTGAGAAGAAAGGTCTGAAAAAGTTGATGTGTCTTACTTCCATTGTCATTCTGTGCCCATGTTTGTGAAGCTGTAGGAACGGTTTTGCCCTCTGGACATTTCCCCATGTTATTTTCCAATAGCATTTCCTCGATGACAAAAATACACCGTTCACAGCAAAACTCTTAGCTGTTACATCCAGCATCTGGATAATTTATGTCCATGACTGTGTGTGTCCTGGAGCCTTAAAGAGAAAAACATTCAAATTGCCCCAGAAGATTTTATAATAATACAATTAAAAAGCACGGGTGGGGGGGGGTTATACAACCACTTTGGAATACTGGAAATTGTTCATAAAATTAAATCCACATTTGTTGTTCTGTTATTGTACACACTCACAGTACTCATGGCAGCCTTTTTTGTAATAGCCTAGAATAAAGCAGTCCAGTTTTTACCAACACGTGTATATAAAGGGGAGCATCCGTAGGTGAGATTCTACTCAGCAGAAGAGTTTTTCTCACCTGGATGGAGTAACATGAAGTACTTTGAAAAATCCAAGCTAAGGAAGACACGGTAAATGTTTTCTGGTTTTAGGAACTTCTTAGAGAAGGAAGGGGTAAAGAAATTGTCTAGAAGGATTCAAGGGTCCTGTGGAGAATGGTGAGCGCTACAAGGGTGAATATATTTGTCAACATCTATTAGGCTCTATACATTTTTCCCTTTATTTATTTAATTAGGCATTTACAAACCATGCATTTTTCATTTGGTTTGTTCTTTAACATAGTGATTACACCTTTACTTGATCATTTATACAGATTCACTGACTCTCAGGTATTTTATAATAACCATTAAATAATGTAAGAAATTCATTAAAATGTCTAATCAACCTCTTATTGCATGTTGCCTTTTCTTTCATCCAACTTATTAATTTTTTTTGCTTAGTATTCTTAAATTTCTTTTTTAACTCAGTGAAGGTTTACAAATAATTTTGATTTTTCATTCACATTCATAGACTTTTTCTTTTCTAACAAGACACTGTAATAAAAGGTGGCCATCCTGTCCTAAAATTCCTCACTGAGAGATCTTCTTGTCCTCAATCCTGAGAGGAAATGAAAGGAGGTTTGTCTTCTGTAGCTATTTCCTGCTGAAAGAGGTGTTAGTCTACTAGTTAGACAAGTGAAATTCTCTTGCTGCCTAACATTTTGCTTCCTGTGGAGTCACAGATTCTCATTATACATGGCACCAAGAGTGGTTAATGAGGTTAGCAAAATTAAAAGGAATCTTCTCAAGGTGTTTCAACAGGGGCAGTTTGTTTTCATGGAAGATTACCCTCCTCCCCCCTACCTGCGCATATGCATATTTTAAAAGGAGAGGAAGATGAAGCGAGTGAGCTCTTTAAGGGTTGTCAGAAAAACCTCAGACGGGTTCAGCCTCCCTTCCCTCCATGTAATTTTCATTGTCTCCTCATTCTAAGTTTTCATTCTCTTCATTATAAGTTTTCAGAGGAACTTGGTCCCCCAGGCCTGTAGGAGCTGTTTCTTGACCCACAAGTGTTGGCAGGACATTACTCTTGTAAACTTTAAGAAGTCTCCTGTAAGGGAGCTCTGGTGGCCTAGTGGCAAGAAGCTACACTGCAATCCCAGAGGTGCGCCGTTCAAATCCGCCAGATGCTCTGCTGGAGAAGGAGGAACAATCTTCTGTACCAGTCAGATCTGATTTGACGGTACATGCACAAAAAAACAAAACAAAAAGTCTCCTGTATTTGTTCCAAATGAGTAAAATACTGGGGGGAAGGGGGGGTGTTTTACTTCTAGACCAAATAAGGCAGTGGTTAGGAAAGACTTCATTGTTACACTTTATAGAGGCAAAGTTTCAGTGTGGTTTGGGGGGCTGCTCTGATTATATGAAAACAATGGGGAAAATAAGGCTCCTTGATCCTTAAGAACAATTTGGCAAGAGTTCTTTTGAAGGTCTGATTCATTCTTTCTACCTGAATACTAAAGTTGCCAAAACAGAATAAAGCTTACCCCCTTGTCACTTTGAAAAAACTTGGGAACCCCAAATCTTGGAATGATTGTCTTAAGCTTTGATTTGCATCCTTCACCTGGCTTTTCACCTCTTAATGAGTGTGAGCCTTTGCCCACCTAGAAAAGGTGTTTATGAAATCTAACAAATACGTCCACCTTTGACATGGGCCCATGACTGAAACCTTCCTGTTCATCATCCCCAGATAAGTACCTGGTATTGAAATTGGCTTAAACAGAGGCAAGGTGAACTCTGATGGTCTAGTGGGTGGGGAGTTGCTCTGTCCACTCAGAAACCTAAGTAACGAATCCACCAGCTACCATGAGGGAGAAAAATGAGCAATCTCCTCTGTGATTCACAATCTCTGAAAACTCTGGAGGATCAGCTATAAATCGGTTCCCACTAGGCAGCAACGAGTGAGTGAGAGGTGGGTGCAGTATGAGCCTGGGGTATTGGCTAGGTATGGTTTTCAGCTATCAATAACCTACTTAATAATCTTCTTTAGGGTTTCTTTATATTCCATAGCTTTTGTAAAAGGGATACTTAATGTGTTTTGCCTAAAATGATGTGATTCATGAAGCCTGAACTATACGCAGCTGGGGATAAGAAGCCAGCTTATTGCATCAGCTAACTACCCAGCAGAAGGACAGACAAGATTAGCTTCCTTCTCTTTCACAGTATATTGCAATTTTTTTTATTTCTGCAATAATACAAAGATGAGATTAAAAACTTTCCCTGACTCAAGCATCCTAACTTGCTTAAACTCACTGCAACTGGCAGATTCCGACTCTCAGAAATCCCCCCACCTTCTGTCTTCTTTAAATACTTCCTGGACCATTCTTGATTTTGTCCATAGCATCTTTAGATTTTGTTTAGAAGTTGTTCTTCAGTTCTTTCAGCTTGAGATATACTTAGCGAGCTTTGCTCTTGTTATTTTTGGCAACAGCTCCTTGCACATTCCATTATTTGCTTTGCTTTGTCTTCTCAAGCTGCCCTTTGTAATCGGATGTTCAGGCCATCCTAGAGTTCAGAGAGCTTTCCTCTTCCTTGCAGCCCCTGCATATGGCAGATGCCTTTGTGACCAGGGCTGTGCTATGTTTCATTTTCTCCTGTATTTCTCTCTGGCCAAACCAATTGCTCTGAGGAGGAGTGTAGCTGTATAGAAAGCAAAATTGGACTGCTGTTCTCTCCATCAAGAAGAGTTTAACAGATCTTAAGGGAATTAATAAGATTTTGAGAGAAACTAAAAGAACATACTTTTTTTTTTTTTTACTTTGACAAAATATCGAAAGGATTTCTTCCACTTAAGACTAATTTCCCAGAGAGAAGGGGACCTATGAAGAGCAGGATCTATGAAGACCTCCCTGTAGAGCCACTGGGAGGAAAAGCTGCCTTGTGATGTGTCTGGATGATAGAGACGGCGGTGGGAAGGCTGGGAAATAACCTCCTTCTAATCAAACATTGAATGAAAGCAGTGCAGAGCCTTAAGATTGAAGACTCAGGCTCACAGGGATGACAGTTCTGCTTGAGATAGCTTCTTTAGACAACAAAGCATAAGGTTCTGTAGTGTATTGTGGAGATCGGTAAGACCCTCCAATGACCAACGTGAAGTATTTTCGAGGCCTACAATGACAGGGAACTTGAAAGGATGGTTGTTGTTGCTAGGTGTCTTTAAGTTTACTACAAATCATAGCAACTCTATGAGTAGTGTAAAAAACAGATGGAAATCTTGCTCTATCTTTTTAATTATTTTCCTTTATTAATTATTTAAATTTTATATTGGCATACAAAACTCATACACATTGTGTTTTTTATATACATTGATTTTGCATATTGCTGTATTCACATTGTGTTTCATATTTTCATTTTTATACATTGTATTTTATAAAATTAATCCCCATTTGTCCATGCCCACCATTACCCAGCCTTTCCAGATCTCCTCTGGGCCTTTCCTGGTTTCCCTACCTCCTCATTCCGCCCACCAAATTCTGGGACCACGATATTCTCCCTCTCTCTATCCACCCCTCCTCCAACCCCTTTGCCTTTTGTACCTTGGAACACATCTTACCAGTAATCCTTTTGTTGTTACAATACTGGTCTTATTCAGTATTTGTCCTTATGAGACTGAATTAGTTCATTCAACATAATGCTCTCCAGCTTTTCATGTTTTTTTTTTAAATTTACATTAATTTGAATACAAGGTTTATGTACGTTGTGTTTCACATAAATTCATTCTTAAAATCATTCACATTATGTTTTATAAAATCAATCACCATTGAACCAGGCCCTTCATTAACATGTCTTTCCAGATCCCTCCTGGATCTTTCCCATTTCCTTTAACCCTTCTCCCTCCACCCATCAAACTGTGTGACCCTATAATATCCCCCCTGCCCACTCTCACCCCTCTGTTCCCACTTCTTCTCCTCTGTTGTTGTTGTTATGTGCCGTCGAGTCATTTGCGACTCATAGCGACCCTATGTACAACAGCCCGAAACGGTACTCTAGCCTGTGCCAGTCTTATTGCCGCTAACACACGCATCCCGATTACCCCAGTCACTGAATCAATCCACCTCATAGAGGGTCTTCCCCTCCTGCGCTGTCCCTCCACTCTGCTCAGCATGATGTCCCTCT
>NW_006399969.1:2628903-2643270 GCF_000299155.1 Elephantulus edwardii
AATTATGAAACCAACCCCATTTTTTCCTCACCTTTTCATCCCCAGCGTAGTAAATCATATAATCATCTGATTCAAAATGTCCCATGCCAAGCCACCTCATTTTGCCTATACCTAGTATGTCAATATTTATGTGTTCCATTTCTTTCTTAACAATGTCCAATTTTCCTACATTCATGCTCCCACATTCCATGTTCCAATCACTAGTGTCTGCTTACAGCTGTTCCTTCTCTGTATTTCTGTTTCTAAGATCTCAGTCTCAATTGCCATGTCTGCTAGTCCAAGCGATAGTCTAATTGTGCACTATTATACATAGGGTTTTTGAAGGCCTGTCTTTTCGGAAGTGGATGGCCAATCCTTCTTCCTAGTCTGTCTCAATCTTTAAATATATATAATAGTATCTGACAGACAAACATTCCACAGAAAAGAACCGATGAAAGACAATTGCCCAGTTATGGCAATGACCAATAGATTCAATGTTACAGCCCACCGATGCTTTCTTACTCCACCACCATCTCTTCCTCCTTTTGCCTACACCATTCAATAGCCATCTCCCATTCACCAGCCCCTGATGTGATGGCCTAAGTCTCAAGCCACCAGGATTTCTGTAATTCTGAGCGGAATAACTGAATCACATGTAATTTCAATTTTCACCTTTTGAGGAACAGCCTTCCAGTGTGGTTGTACCACTTTACAATTCCACCAACAGTGTATGCAATTTCCTATTCCTAGGACATCATGTTGGAAGGGTGGAGGGGCAGTGCAGGAGAGGAAGACCCCAAATTAGATGGATCAATGCAGTGGCTGGAACAATGGGGGTTGGTGTGCCAGAATTAGTAAAATTGGCTCAGGACAGGGCAGAGTTCAGAGCTGCTATACATAACAACAGCAGAGACTAAGGTACACCTGATCCAGGCCATGGGTTTTGCAATTACTTGATATGCATATAGAGCTGGAAAATGACTAAGAATGAAGAATTGATGTCTTTGAATTGTGGTGCTGGAGAAGAGTCTTGAACATACCATGATGTCCTTCTCCAAGGACTGGTCTCTTCTGGCCACGTGCCCAACGTTTGTGAGACAGAGCTTCAAAATCCTAGCCTACAAGGAGAAATTTGGTTTCACCCTCCCTAAGGCAGACCTATTTGTTTTCTTGGCAGTCCATGGTATGTTCAAGACTCTTCTCCAGCACCACAATTCAAAGGCATCAATTCTTCTGTCAGCATAAACTCTCTGAAGCATAAAAAGTAATTGAAAAAACCATGGCCTGGATTAGGTACACATTTGTATATAGACTGAATGATTGCTTTTCAGTACTCTGGAGAGGTACTTGACAGTAGATTTTCCCAAAGCAATTAAACTTTTAATTTCCTGACTTCTGGTGCCAAGACTGTTGACTGTGGAATTGAGTAAACTGTAATTTTTAACAACCTCAATCTCAATCATACAGGAGACTCTGTAAACATTTGATGTAAGACCCTTGTCCGAGAAGGTGTTATCAAATGCTTTTTCCCCGTCAGTAGTTTCTTTTCACCATAATGGAAAATGTTCTGATGTGAGCAGGGATTTATAATTAAAAAAAAAATTATAAAAAAAAGAAGATCTTATTCATCGGTTTTATCCTCTATTGATTGTGTATTTCTGGCTTTATTTGACACCCTCTTTGTATCCAAGGTGAGGCCTTCTAAGCTTGGTCCCAATTTGTCTCTTAGATGTTTATGGTTTTGGGCTTTAAGCCAAGGTCTCTGATTCACCTTGAGTTGATTTTTGTGTATGGTGTGAGATGTGGATGGATTCTGTTTCAGCTTTCTGCCAGCACCATTTGTTGAAGAGGTTATTGTTTTTCCATTTGATAGGTTTTGTTTCCTTGCCAAGTATCAGTTGACCATAGATAGATAGGTTAATTCCTGAGTTCTCAATTCTGTTCCATAGGTGTAAGTGTCTGTCATTGTACCAATACCATGCTGTTTTAGTTACTACCACTGTGTAGTAGGTTTTGAGGTCAGAGAGTGTTTTACCTCCCTTTTCATTCTTGTTTTTCATAAGTGTTTTGCTTACTCAGTGTCTCTTTTCTCTCCGAATAAACTTGACAACTGTCTTTTCAATCTCCTTGAAAAATTAATTTGGTAGCTATATTGGGATTGTGTTGAACATGTAGATTGCTTGTGGTAGAATTGTCATTTTCACTATATTGAATCATCCTATCCATGAACAAGGAATATGTTTTCATTTATTTAGGTGTGTTTTTTTTTTTATAGTATTGTTCTGTAGTTTTCTTTGTAATGGCCTTTTATGTGTCTGGTTAGGTTCATTCTCAAGTATTTTAATTTGTGGTTGGCTATTTTAAATGGTATCACCTTCTTATTTTCCTTTTTCATGTTTTCTTTGTTACTGTGGAGGAATCTCACAGACTTGTGTATATTGATTGATATTGTATCCTACCACTCTACTAAATTGATCTACTAGCTCTAACAGGTTTGTCTGTGGTTGGGTTTGTTTTTGGTGGGTTTTTTACTGAGTCCTTCAGATTTTCTGTGTACACTATCATATCTTCATACAGTGACAGTTTCACCATCTCTTTGCTAATTTGGATGCCTCTTCTTTCCTTCTCTTGCCATATTGCTCTAGCAAGTACTTCCAGTACAATATTGAATAGGAGTGGTGCCAGTGGGAGTCCTTGTCTGGTCCCTGTTTGCAAGGAGAATGCTTGAAGTCTTTCTCCATTGAGAATGATATTGGCTCTTGGTTTTGTATATGTATTTTTCATAATGTTGAGACAATTCCCTTCTATTCCTGTTATGCTGAGTGTTTTGGCCAAGAAGCAGTGTTGGATTTTGTCACATGCCTTTTCTGCATCAATTGCAAAGATCATGTGGTTCTTGTTAAAAAATATGAAACACTTCACCAATTTGTGTATCATCCTTTTGCAGTAGCCATGATAATCTTCTCTGTATTGTTCCAATTTTAGTTTATGTGTTGCCAAATCTAATACGAGCCTCTCCTATGCTATATAGTATTTTTCAAAATCATTGCTTCTGAGTGCTGCATAATATTCCATTGTATGAATGGACCACAATCAATCTATTCATTTGTTGGTGCACATTTGGGCTGTTTCCATTTTCTTGTGATTGTGGTAACACTGCTGTGAACATAGGTATAGAACTCCTCTTGTGTCTCAGTTTTCTTTGGAGTACATTACTAGCAGTGGAAGAGACCCTGCTCTATCTTGGGCCATCCTCATGATCTGCACCATGCTCAAGGCTGTTGTTGCAGTCACTGCGTCAACCCATATCATTAAGGGTCTTCCTCTATTTTGCTGAACCTCTTCCTTTCCTAGTATGATGTCTTTTCCCAAAAAGGATTAATTAGCTATGAAGTTGGCTTAAGATCCAGTTGTCCTCAAGTAGATTTCCCCTTATGTCAGTCAGAACACACTTAATGCAGCTTTAGGTTTCAGTGGCTGATTTTTCCCCTCATTTTTTAAAATATTACTCTGACTTATTTACAAAGTTTGAATACATTGTTTTTAATAAAATATCATTCCTATTTCCTTCATCCCATTCAGCCATCGAATTGTGCAACCCTGTGATTAATACTCTACCCCCATCTTCACGCCTTTATTTATATCTCCCCTCCGACTTGGATCCTCATACTCATTTTATAATGGTTTTATTACAGTATTTTTCCTTGTGGGACTGAGTTAGTTCTCTTAGGTAGTAATTTACAAAATGATTGCTCCTAGGTACTGCATAGAACTCCATTGTATGAGTGTGCCACAACTTCTCAATCTATGCAATGGTGATTGGACATCTGGACTGTTTCCATGTTCTTGTGATGGTGAATAATGCTGCTATGAACAATGGTGTGCAAGTTTCTACTTGATCCTCAGTTCTCATTTTCTTAGGGTATATTCCAAGCAATGGAATAGCTGGGTCATATGGAATTTCTATGTTCAGCTTTTTTTATATTTTATTTTATTTTTTAGATGTTAATGAAAGTTTATAAAGAATTTGGATTTCCATTTATTCATTGTTGCACATTTTCCTCCCTGTCCCCCCTCACATTCCAGTTCATTTTTTTCTTTGGAAAAAAGTTCTTTCATTGTTATACATCTCCTCTACCCTCTTCCCCGACCACTTTACTATGCAACTCTTCTGGACTCTTGTCATGCCAATAATACCTAATTGACATTATGCTGAATGAAATATCTCAGTCACAAAAAGACAAATACTGCATAATGCCACCGTTATAGAACAGGACTAATATGCGGTTTGAGGGGAAACTAAGACGAAAGAGAGAACTGTATAAAAGGAATATGTGATTAGGTGGTTTTGGCATGACAGGAATCTAGAAGAAGAATTGTATAGTAAAGTGCTCTGGGCATGGGGGGAGACTGTATAACAATGAAAGAATCTTTATCCAAAGGAAAAAAATGAACTGGAGGGGAGGCAGGAAGGAAAATGTGCAACAATGAATTAATTGAAATCCAAGTTCTTTATAAACTTTTATTAAAATCTAAAAAAAATTAAAAAACAATAAAATGTATTATGTTTTCCGATTAAAAAATACTACCAAAACAGAAGAGCTCAGTAGTAATTACTTATATAAAATACAATGCATAATGATTATATGCAAACTAACTCAATAAATAAAACATTTACCCACCCCCCCAATAAAACCCTAACTTGCTGAAATGTCAGCTATGAGTTGTTTCTGACTCAATGTCACATAACAACAACAAGACCCACAAAATGCACTAATACATAGAGCTTGAAAAACAAAAAGGGAGAATATACTCAAAGTGCATGTATGGAGATTCAAGGGAGTAAAGGCTGGGAGCAGAAGCATGAGGATGGGTAGAGATGAAAGCACAGTGTTGCACCATTTGGTGGGTGGAGATAGTGGGTAAAGGAAATGAGAAAGATATAATGAGAACCTGAAAAGACAAGATAATGGTGGTCATAGTCTAATGGTGATTACGTATGTATGTATGTATTTTACAAAGATATTTTCTCTTTTATTTGTGAGTTTCCTATTGGGAATAGGTGCAGACTCTGACTGCTTCATGTTGAACAGGGGCATTGAGATGAAGGGGAAAAGCAGCTGACCTTAACCCTTTACTGGTGGTCTTGAGTTGAAGCTGCATGCCTTCTTGTTCAGTTAGAAGATGTTTTCCTGATGTTTTCTGCCCTCTGGACTGCAAAGTGTTTGCATGGGTGAGTCCAGTGGGAGTGGCTGGCTGAACTTTGAGACTTCATCCACCTTCGCTTCCTTACCTGGCAGTTATATTTCCCTTTTGACTCTGGAACTGGTCTCACCTCAGGTTACCTATAGGAAAGGAAGCAAACCTAGAGCAAACTTATGAGTTACAAAGGAAAGGGCTTTGGGGGTGTTACTTAAAAGTGGCTTAGATAAAGTTCCTCATGCATACCAGGTAGCTCTCCGCAGGGGCTGGGATGCATTCCCCAGGCTCCAGGTGGCTCTCCCCTGGGGTTGGCTGGACAGCTCTTTTAGGAGGCAGACAGCTCTCCCCAGGGGCCAGGCACCTCCCCCTAGAGGCTGGACAGCTCTCCCTCCCAAAGTTCTTCTGAGGTCTGAACCCTGTACCTTACTGGGAACTCCTGTGGGGGACAGCACTTCTGGCTCTAGTGCTGCCATCATTGCCCCCTTCCTCTCAACCAAGTTATCTAGTTGTAACTCAAAGAAGGTATTATTACTTTACCCTTCCACAAATGGAGAAGGGGCTTCTAGTTTGAAAAAGTAATAAAGGCAGTACAACAAAGACACAAGCAAGGTTGTTTGAAGGAAGGCCGTAAGGCCACAAGCTCTGCCTAACCCTTTGGTAGGCCATTTTTTGTCTTCCTCTGAAAGTAAAATCCTGCTGAAAATCATTTACAAAATTGCCAAAATGATCCTTTTCAACTCTGGCCACTGGCCAGGCCTAAAAGTTTTCTTGACCTTAGCTCCTATTCTTGTTGCTTAAAGACAATCTTATATGACTCTGGAAATCAATATTGTTTCCATAAAATGTTCATTCTTCTCTGCTAAAATTTTCCTATAGTTTTCTGACTTGATAAGATTTTCAACTTGGTTATCTTTCACTTCTGCTTCCAAATCCTTCATTGTTTCAGATTCATCTTTTATAGTAACTGTATCAGACATCCTCATTAGCAAAGGTTATTTTAGAATTCTACAGGGAATGTGAAGCCTGTTGTGTTCTATGAATTTGGGATTGTGGTGACTCACAAAAATAAAAAACACAAAATTCCCTTCCACAGTTGTCACCCATGATGTCAATTGTATTAAACTATCTGGAATCTGGCTGGAGGAGTCCCATATCCTTTTCACTACTGTAGATTCTTGAACTAAAATAGACTGTCTTGGATCAAATATCCATCCCTTTTAGTGGCCCAAGTTACTGAAAAGAAGGTGTGTGGAGTGCAGTATCACAGGACAATGACAGGGCTGGATGGATATAAGTAAGAGTATTATGATAGAGAATTAACCCCATCACCTAACCAAACACAAGCCAGAATATACTTGTTATTTCTGAAGCTGAGAAAACAAAGAACACATTCACGCCTTCACTTGCAATAGTGAAAAATTCTAGGGACAAAATAGTCACTGATGCAGGAAGCATCAGAAGAAAAATCAAAGAAATACACAAAATCATGGTCCCCCAAAAATTGGACAACTATGAATAATTTCAAGAGGTAACATATAGTAAAGAACTGACAGAACTGAAGCAAGTGAAAACTGAACTGAAAGCTTAGAATTGATGGTATGCCATCTGAAATATTTAATCAAACAAATACAGTTCTGAGGTCTCTGCGAAGAAATCTGGTGGAGAGGTGCTTTACCAACCAAATAGAAGAAATTAATATTTGTTTTTCAACATAATGTGTAAATTATACTGTAAAAAGATCAAGGGTCAAACCTTTACCGGTTTTACAAAGGGGAACTGTACCTGTCGACAGCATCAATAACATTGAACCAATTCCCAAGAGTTCAGACATGTCTCCCACACTCCTGCTCTTCTTTCTACTCATTTCAACATCAATCTTACTGCTTCACTGCATCCAAAATACAAAGCAATAGCTCAGAGAACATATAAAACCATACCGGTGAAATGAAAAGGTTGTAATCACAGTTTATAATACAGTCAGGATGGCTTCTGGAACTGGCTCACAAGCACCTCAGCCTTGAACCTCATGGCTTTAGGCCTGTGTTACATAGTTCTTGGTCCTATGAGTTATGGCCCCTTACCCCCAGTTGTCCAACAAATTTGGAAAGACTCTTAGCTCCAGTTTCAATGATGTGGCAGTCCCAAGCTCCCATCTTACATCAGGTCTCTGGTTTTCTATCTCAGTCAGGTTACTCTTCTTTGGCTACTATGGTTATTCATCCTGAAGGTTGTCTTGCTTGCTCTTTTCCTGGAGGTGAGATTTCTTAATGGAGAGATCTTTCCTGCTCTGTATTTATCAATTTAATGGTGAGACTAGCCAATTCCCTTGTGGATAGGCTAAGATGCCCTATTTGTATATTTCCACCCACCTACATGGCAAAGTCAAATGATGGCTAGGTCATTTTGAAAGATAAATAAAATAGAATCATTGATACCATATACAAGTTATATCTTGCTGAAGATAGTAAAAAAAAAAAATAACTGGAGCATTTTATTGAAAGCAAACTTCCAAAAATTCGAAATGAACTCAAAAGAGGATGTGGAAAGAGAGATCATTACTGATGTCAGATGGATTCTGTCAAAACTAGAGATGACCAGAAAGATATTGACCTGTGTTTCACTGACTACATAAAGATATTTAACTGTGTGGATAGTAACAGGTGTGGTTAACATTGCAAATAGTAGAAATTTCAGGAAACTTTGCTTTGCTCATATAAAATGTATACCAAAATAAGTTGTTTGAACAGAACAATGGTATATTTATGGTTTAAAACCAGGAATGATGTGCATCATGTAATGTCTAAACAAATATTTATGTATTGCCTTTGCCTTCACCAACTTACCTATTTATTAATTTTTGCTCCCTCCTCTCTCTGCTTTCTTATCCCTGTTCTTAAATGTATTTATTTTTTAAATTTTATACTGGCTTATTTTCAAAGTTTGAGTACATTGTTTTTCACACTGGATCTTTCCCATTTCCTTCACCTTATACCCATCAAATTGTGCGATCCTATGATTAACTCCCCCCTCCTCCACCCATCCTCACCCCTCTCTGCCTCTACCCTTCCCCTGCTTGGATTCTCATACTCATTCTACAGTAATAGTCTTATACAGTATTTGTCCTTATGAGACTGAGTTAGTTCACTCAGGATAGTGCTCTCCAGTCCCTCCCAAGTTAGGTAGTAATTTGTGAAATTATTGCTCTTGTGTGCTGCCTAGTACTCCATTGTATGGATGTACCACAACTTCTCAATCCACTTGTTTGTAGTTGGACATCTGGGCTGTTTCCAAGTTCTTGTGATGGTGAATAACACTGCTACAAACATTGGTATTCAAGTCTCCTTTTTTGCCTCAGTTCTCATTTTCTTGAGGTATATCCCAAGCAATGGAATAGCTAAGTCATATGGAATTTCTATGTTCAGCTTTTTGAGGCAGTGCTAAACTGCCTTCCAGAGTGGTTATACCATTTTACAATACCACCAACAATGTATAAGAGTTCCTTTCTGGCCACAACATCTCCTACATTTATTACATGCTGTCTTGTTAAACTTTGCCACTGTTACTGAAGTGAGATGAGATGTTATTGAGGTTTTGATTTGCATCTCTCTTATTGCCAGTGATTTGCATCATTTATTTATGTGTCTGTTTTCCATTTGAATATCTTCCCCTGTGAAAATTCTTTCCATGTCTTTTGCCTATTTTGTAATTGGGTTATTATTCTTTTTCTTGCAGAGGCCCAAGAGTATTCTATAAACTTTTGTTATGAGACTATTATCTGAGATGGTATTGCAAAATGCTTATTCCTAGTTGGTAGATTTTCTTTTTACCCTGTTGGGAAAAGTTTTTGATGTGCACAGAGATTTAATCTTTAGAAGGTCCTATTCATCAACTTTGTCCTCTTCAGATTGTGCATTTCTGGCTGTATTTGGCAGTCTCTTTATATCATAGACTAAGTCTTATAAGCTTGATCTCTGTCTCTTATGAACTTTACAGTTTTGGGTTTTACTCCCAAGTCTCTGATCCACTTTGAGTTGATTTTTGTGTATGATGTGAGAACTAGTTCCTGTTTCAGCTTTCTGAAGGTAGCAGTCCAGTTTTGCAAGCATCATTTATTCAAGAGGTTGTAATTTCCCTGTTTGACAGATTATGATTATAGTTCCTTTTTGAGTATCAGTTGACCATAGATAGCTGGGTTTATTTCTAGGTTCTTGATTCTGTTCCATTATTCTATATAACCATGGCCATGCTGTTTTGGTTACTACTGCTGTGTAGTAAGTTTTGAGGTCAGGGAGTGCTATGCCTCCCACCTCATTTTTGTTTCTAAGTGTTTTGCTTATTCGGGGTCTCTTGCTTCTCCAAATAAATGTGACAATTTCCCCTTCAATCTCCTTGAAAAATGAATTTGATATCTGGATTTTAATCACACTGAACATGTAGATTGCTTTTGTAGGATTGTCATTTTCATTTTCATTTCCTATCCATAAACAGGTTGTATTTTCCCATTTCTTTAGATCTTTTTTGTATCTTGGTGAAATGCTCTGTAGTTTTCTTTGTATATGTCTTTTGGATCTCTAGTTAGGTTCACCCCCAAGTATCTCAGTTTGTAGTTGGCTATTGTAAAATGTATTGCTTTTTTAATTTTCTTCTTCGAATCCCTTTTTTACTGTAGAGGTATCCTATTGATTTTTGGATATTGATCTTATGTCCTGACATTCTACTAAATTGGCCTATTTGTTTTGGGTTTTTTGTTGTTGTTGTTGTTGTTGAGTCTTTGGGGTTTTCTGTGGATACTATTATATCTTCTGCGTATAGTGACAGTTTGACCAACTCTTTGTCAATCTGGATGCCCTTTCTTTCCTTTCCTTGTCATATTGCCTTAGCAAGCACTTCCAATACAATATTGAATAGAAGTGGTGACAGTGGGCATTCTTGTCTGATCCCTGTTCACATGGAAAATGTTTTTAGTCTTTCTCCACTGAGAATGATATTTACTCTTAGTTTGCATACATACTTTTCATTCTGTTGAGGAAATTTCCTTCTATTCCAATTTTGCCGATTGTCTTTATCAGGAAGTGTGTTGTATTTTGTCAAATGCCTTTTCTGCTTCAATTGCTACGGTCACATGGTTCTTGTTATTTACTTTGCTTATATAGTGAATTACATTGATTGGTTTGTTTGTTTGTTTGTTTTGTTGTTGTTGTTGAAGCATCATCCTTGCATATCTGTCATGAGCCCAGTTGGTCATGGTGAATTATTTATTTATTTCTTTATTTTATGTGCTTTTGCATTGTATTGACTAGGATTTTGTTGAGGGTTTTTGCACCTGTATTCATGGGAAATATTGGTCTGTAGTTTTCTTTCTTGGCAATATCTTTACCTAATTTTGGTATTAAAGTTATGCTTTCTTCATAGAATGACTCCGGAAGTGTTCCTTCTTTTTCAATTTTTTGAAATAATTTAAGTAGAATTGGTGATAAATCCTCTCTAAATGATTAGTAGAATTCAGCTTTGAAGCCATCTGATCCAGGCCTTTTCTTATGGGGAAATCTTTTTTTTTCTTTTTTAAAATTATTAATGCTTTTTTAATGCAACACAATTTTACAGCATATTTTTTCCTTTTAATTATTTCCCACTCATTCATTGTTGTATATTTTCCTCCATGCCCACTTCCCCCACCCCAGTTTGTTTTTCTCTTTGAAAAGAAAAAAAAAGAATTCTTTCATTGTGATACAATCTCCTCCAAAGTCTACAGTCCACTTTATTATGCATTTCTTTTCTGTAATCTTGTCATGAAAATACTTAATCCTATATTCCTTTTAAACAGTTTTCTCCCTCTTCTGTTTCAATGCAGCAGACATTTTTAAACCCCTCTTTTCTTAGGTTCCCCCCACTCCAATGTCAGACCCACTTTAAAGCAGTGGCACTATGTGGCATTTGTCCTTTTTTGACTGAGATATTTCAGTCAACATAATGTCCTCTTGGTTCACACATTTTGTATACTATTTCATGAGTTCTTTGTTTTCCAAAGCAGCATAGTATTCCATGGTGTAAATATACTACAGCTTCTCTATCCATTTGTTTCTTGATGGACACTTGGGTTGTTTCCAACTCTTTGCTTTTGTGAACAAAGAAGCAATAAACATGGGTGTGCTTATATCTTCTTGTAGTTATGGTTTCTTTAGATTATATTCCCAGTTGTGGAATTGCTGGGTCAGATTGTATTTCTATTTCCAACTTTTTGAGAAAGCACCATACTGCCTTCCATAGTGGTTACACCATTTTACTCTCCCACCCACAGTGAATAAGGGTTCCAGTTCCTCCACAACCTCGCCATCATTTGCTGTTTGCTGCTCTGTTGAATTTTACTATCTGCGTTATGCAGATGACACAACCCTGTTTGCTGAAACTGAGGAGGACCTGAAGCACCTACTGCAGAGGGTCAAGGACTGTAGCCTCCAATATGGATTGAGGCTCAATGTCAAGAAGACAAAGATTCTCACCACTGGGCCAATTGGAAGCATCAGGATGGATGGTGAAGAGATTGAGATTGTCCACAGCTTCAGTTTGCTTGACTCCACAGTCAACACTCTTGGCACCAGTAGCCAGGAAATTAAAAGGCACATTGCCATGGGAAAGTCTGCTGTTAGGGACCTCTCCAAAGTACTGAAGAGCAATGGTGTCTCTCTGGAGACTAAGGTGTGTCTGATACAGGCCATGGTCTTTGCAATCACTTGTTATGCATCAGAGAGTTGGACAATGACTAACGAGGACAGAAGGAGAATTGATGCCTTTGAGCTGTGGTCCTGGAGAAGAGTATTGAGAGTACCATGGACTGCTAGGAAAACAAACAGATTCATCCTAGAAAGGGTTAAACCGGTGGTTCTTTGGAAGCAAGGATTCTGAGGCTCTGTCTAACATACTTTGGACATGTAAGAAGAGACCGGTCCTTGGAGAAGGACATCATGCTTGGGAGGGTGGAGGGACAGCACAGGAGGGGAAGGCCCTTTATGAGGTGGATTGATTCGGTGACTATGAGGTGGGGTTATCGGGATGGGAGTGTCAGAGACAGTGCGATTGGCACAAGACAGAGCAGTTTAGGGCTGTTGTGCATAGGGTTGCTATGAGTTGCAAGCGACTCGACGGCACATAACATAACAACCACCATACTGCCTTCCGTAGTGGTTACACCATTTTACTTTCCCACCCACAGTGAATAAGGGTTCCAGTTCCTCCACTACATCACCATCATTTGCTGTTTGCTGCTCTGTTGAATTTTACTATTCTGACTGGGGTTTTGATTTGCACCTGTCTTAGAGCCAGGGATTTTGAACTCTTCTTTATGTGTTTGTGTGCCATGTGACTGTCTTCTTTGTTGAAATGTCTGTTCATATCCTATGCCCACTTTTCAATTAGGTTATTTACCTTTATCTTGTGGTGCTCGCGTATTTTATAAATTCTAGATATAAGTCCCTTATCAGACATGTAATTGCCAAATATTTTTTCCCATCTGTGGCTTCCCTTTTCACCCTGTTGGAGAAGCTTTTAGATGTGCAAATGTATGGTTGCAGGTTTTTCAGGATGCTTGGAAGATTGTTTATGTAGTGGATTAGGGTTTATAGAGTTTTCCCAAGCAGTTCTCTAATGAAGTTTATAGTCTTTGGTTTTAGTCCTAGGTCCTTGATCCACTTCGAGTTGGTTTTTGTGTATGGAGTGAGGTGTGGATCTTACTTGACTTTTTTACGGATGGCTTTCCAATTTTACCAACACTATTTGTTAAAAAGGCTATAGTTTTCCCACTTAACTGATTTCATCTCCTTGTCAAAAATCAGTTGACCATAGGTAGACGGGCTGATTTCTGGATTCTCAATTCTGTTCCATTAATATATGTCTGCCACTGTACCAGTACCATGCTGTCTTGACCACCATGGCAGTGTAGTAGGATTTGAAATTAGGTAGTGAGATGGCTCCTACCTTATTTCTCTTTTTTACGGAGTGCTTTGCTTATTCGGAACCTCTTTCCATTCCAAATGAATTTGGAGGTTGCCTTTTCCACCTTGTGGAATAATGGAATTGGTATTTGTTTTGGGATTGCATTGAACTTGTAAACTGCCTTCAGTAGTATTGTCATTTTCACAATATTGAGTCTTCCTATCCATGAGGAAGTTATATTCTTCCATTTCTTCAGGACTTTTTTTGTTTCTTGTAGTCATGTTTTGTAATTTTCTTTGAACAGACCCTTTGTGCTTGTGGTTAGATTTACTTCCAAGTATTTAATATTGTGATTAGCTATTGTGAAGGGTATTTTTTTTTTCTCTTAGCTCCAGCTCTGCATTCTCTAGAAAAATCCAATTGATTTTTGTTTGTTGAGCTTGTGTCCTGCCACTTTGCTGAATTGTTCAGCTATGTCCAGTAGTTTTCTTGCTGAATCTTTAGGGTTTTCTAATTATACTGTCAAATCATATGCATAGAGAGATAATTTTACCTCCTCTTTGCCAATTTGGATACCTCTTATTTCCTTTTCTTGTCTTATTGCAATCGCTAAGACTTCCAATACAATATTGAATAAGAGAGGTTATAGGGGCGTCCTTACCTAGCTCCTGTTCTCAAAGGGAATGCCTTTAATCTCCATTGAGAACAATGCTGGCTCTCGGGTTTGTATATATACTTTTAACTATGTTGAAGAAATTCCCCTCTAATCCTATTTTGTTGAGTGTTTTAATCAGGAAAGGGTATTGGTTTTGTCAAAGGCATTTTCTGCATCGATTGATAGGATCATGTGGTTCTTTAATGTGATGAATTACATTGATTGGTTTTCTTCACTTGTTGAAGCATCCTTGCATACCTATTATGAAGCCCACTTGGTCATGGTGATTTTTTTTTTTTTTGATGTATCATTGGATTCTATTGGCCAGGATTTTATTCAGGATTTCTGCATTTATGTTCATGAGAGATGTTTGCCTATCGTTTTCCATTTTGGTGATTTCTTTACCTGGCTTTGGTATCAAGGATAAGTTTGTTTCATAGAATGAATCTGGTAGAATTCCATCTTTTTCTGTTTTCTGAAATAGTTTATGTAGAATTGGAGACAGATCTTCTCAGAATGTTTGATAAAATTAACTTTTAAAGCCATCTGGCCTAGGGATTTTTTTTTGGTTGGAAGTTGTTTTATTACATTTTCAATTTCTT
>NW_006399969.1:2643995-2644551 GCF_000299155.1 Elephantulus edwardii
ATCAGAGAGTTGGACAATGACTAGGGAGGATAGAAGGAGAATTGATGCCTTTGAGCTGTGGTGCTGGAGAAGAGTATTGAATGTACCGTGGAAATTTTTTTTTATGATTTGTTGAGGCTTGCTTTGTGTTCTCATATATGATAGATTCTGGAGAATGTATCATGTGCACTTGAGAAAAAAGTTAATTGAGTTTTAGTTTGGTGCAGTACCCTGAATACATCCATAAGTTTTTGCTGGCTGATTGTATAGTTACATCTTCTGCATTTTTGTTGAGTTTCTTTTGTGTTGACCTATCCTTTGGTGATAGTGGTGTGTTGAATTCTCCTATCACTATTTTGGTGGTGTCTATTTCTTTCTTTAATTCTGTTAACCATTGTTTTATATATTTTGCAGGTTTATCATTGGTTATGCGAATTTTGACCAAGGTTATGTTTTTGTGATCTATTGTGCCTTTAATCAGTATGTAATGTCCTTCCTTATCTTTTATGGTGGTTTTTATTCTGAAGTCTATTTTATCAGTGATTAGTACTACTGTTGTTGTTGTTGTTGTTGTTGT
>NW_006399969.1:2644910-2646082 GCF_000299155.1 Elephantulus edwardii
ACCATGGCCTGTATCAGGCGCACCTTAGTCTCCAGAGAGGCACTGTTGCTCCTGAGTACCTTAGAGAGGTCCCTAACAGCAGACTTTCCCATTGCAATACGCTTTTTTATTTCCTGACTGCTGGTGCCAAGAGTGTTGACTGTGGAGCCGAGCAGTACTACTACTCCTGATTTTTTAGGATTGCCATTTTCTTGACATTTTTCTCCCCAGCCTTTGATTTTG
Source organism: Elephantulus edwardii (assembly GCF_000299155.1). Taxonomy (NCBI): domain Eukaryota; kingdom Metazoa; phylum Chordata; class Mammalia; order Macroscelidea; family Macroscelididae; genus Elephantulus; species Elephantulus edwardii. The sequence continues at coordinate 2,645,133 of NW_006399969.1, forward strand.
AGTCTGTCTTTCTCTTATCTTTAAGATGTATCTTTTTTACACAACATATTGATGGGATTTGTTTTTCTATTTTATTTTCTTATTCATTCTGCTGCTCTTTCCTTTTAATTGGTGTATTTAATCCATTCACAGCGGACTAATAGGTGGACTAACATGTGGATAAGTGTGACTATTTTCAGGCCTGGTTTTACTGTTGCCACTTTGCTGTTTCTAGTTATCATGGCCTATTCACTTTCATTTCGTGTCCTCCTGTGAAGGACGGCACTTAAAATTTTTTGTCGTTTTAGTTTTGTTTTCACAAATTCCTTAAGTTCCTTCTTTTCTGCAAAGGACCTAATTTCTCCTTCATATCTGATGGAGAGCTTTGCTGGGTACAGGATCCTTGGTTGGCAATTTTTTTTGTTTCTCTTTTCTTTTTTCTTTCAACTTTCTGTATATGCCATCCCAGTATTTTCTCGCTTGCATGGTTTCTGCTGAGAACTCAGAATGTAATCTTTTCCGCCTGTGTAGATGACTCTTTGTTTTTCTTGTGCTGCCTTTAGAATTCTATCCTTATCTTTTCATTTGGAGAATGACTATACCATTTGACTGTGATATGTCTTGATGTTTTTCTTTTTCAGTCAAGTCTATTCGGTTGCTGTGCTTCTTGAATGTGGATTTCTCAGTTCTTCAAAATATCTGGGAAGTTTTCTTCAAGTACTTCTTCCACAATTTTCTCAGTGATTTCCTGTCACTCCTTTGTACTGGAATTCCAATGCTATTCCTTTTGATGTCAACCCACATGATTCTAATATTTTCTCCTTTTTTTTTTTGGTGAGAAAAATTTATTACATTTAGAATTAGCCCGCTGGACTCAGTTTAGATGATCCCAATTTTGTTGGCAACATCCAAAGCATCATAATCAGGAGCAAGTCGAACATAGGCCTTCTTCTCTCCATCAGGCCTAATCA
>NW_006399969.1:2646407-2655200 GCF_000299155.1 Elephantulus edwardii
CTGTGGACGCCCTTCAGGACTGCCTTCTTGGCCTTCAATGCCTTTGCTTTGGCTTCAGTTTTGGGAGGGGCAGGGGCTTCCTTTTTCGCTTTCGGTGCCATCTTCGTAGAAAGCTATTTTCTCCTTTTTTTTATGTTTCTTCTTTGATTTTTCTTCTAGTACGTTTTCAGTGAGACTTTTGTCTTCCAGCTCACTGACTCTCTGTTCCATCTCTTCAGTTCTACTTTTGTCCTACCGTGTTGGACACTTCTGCCATGTTAGTCTTAATATTCTGGCTTGCAATACTGTGTTGCTATACCCTTTCTGTCTTGTAATGATTTTTTAAGTTCTTGTACCTCTTTATCTATACTATTAATTCTTTCTTCCATCTTTTGTACTTCCATCACTGTTCAAGTTTCTCCTCAGATATAGATTTCTTCTGGATTGTTGTCTCTAAGGTACTTGCTTTCTTAATTGTTTCTTCCATCATTTGCATTTGCTTCTGTAATTGTTAAAATAACTCCACATCAACATATTTTTTCTGGTTCTCTCTTCTGGAGTATTCATTGGATAAGCTTTTTTAGGAGGTTTATTTTGTTTTTTCATGATGACTGAGGCAGACTGCTGCTACTTTCTTGACACCATGTGAGTCTCTTCTTTGTATGTTTTAGTTTGTTGTAACTACATAGTGACCCAGAGTATGGTAATGTTTTGTAAAGGACCTGTATATTTGTGCTGCCTTCTTGGGCTGAAGCCCACATGTCCAAGGGCTGAATAGCAGTGATTCCCCCAATGCACCTAAATGGGAAACCAGGAAGCCTGTTGTTCCCTTCCAGAAATGGCAACTTCACCTCACTTGAGCTCTCCCTCTCCCTTCCTCTAGAGCTTAAGGAGTCCCTCATAATGTAGATAAATAATTCCCCCCCCCCAAAGTACTGTAGGTGCAGCTCCTCTTCCTGCTGTGCAGAGCCTCTTCCTGATATTTCTCCTTATCCCTGTTAATGCTGCAAGATTGAGTCTATCTGTGTGTAAAACTTTCCTTAGCATTTTATATTTATGGTTTTATACCATCATTACTTTTTGTGTCTGACCTATGTCACTCTATATAATTTGTTCTTGATTCATCCATGCTGGGCAGTATTTCACAAACTTTTGATCATTTTTTAATGATTCATAATACTCTTTTGTGTGGACGTATCACAGTTTAATTCATTCATCTTTTGATGGAAATTTGGGGTTGTTTCCAACTTTTTGCTCTTGTAAACAATGCTGTAATAAACATTACAAAATTGAGTCGGTGAGCATGCTAGTTTCTATTGTAGCTCTTATTTCTTTTGAGATCTATACCTGTAGTGGGATTGCTGGGTGTAATGGTATTATCAGTTTTCTAAGAAAGTGCCAAATTGCGTTCCATAGTGATTGCATCATTTTACATTCCGACTGGTGTCTGAGAGTTCCAATCCACACAGTCTTACAGGCTTTCTTATTTAGGTAACATTTTCTTCTTCTGGAATTTTCAGAATGCTTACTTATCGAAAATTTGATTATTATATGTACAATCCTGTGTGTATTTACTGAGTTACCCAAAGGTATTATTGTTACTATTGAGTAGTGTAGAGTTAGAACTGACCCATAGCTGAATCTCTGAGGTTTTACAGAGACAGTAAGTAAGATGGGAGAGGATTGCCCATCTTCCTCCCTCAGAACATCTGGTGGTTTCAAACCATCTTCTTTTGGGTTGGTGGCACAGCTCCTTACCATTAGGTTCCTTTCTATAGCAAACAGTAAATTGTTGACTATTTTTATGTGATTATTTTTAAATCTCTAACTGAGGCCCACACCAAGACCTCCTCTCCTGTCACGGCCACCCAGTGCTGGGACCTCCTCTCCTGATGACACCGCCCCATGCACTCTGGCCTCCTCGTGTGATGTGTGTGCTGGGATCTTATGTGTCATGCTCCAGGTGTGCTGTGTGTCAGGAGTGATGCTGGAACTTGAGTGAGATAGTTTGTGGGGGGCTACTGCTGTTTGGCTGGATCACATAAGGCCCTTTAAGCTCAGTCAGAAGGGAGCGAGAGAGATGAAGCTCATTCTTGAAGGGACAAACCAAGGCTTTCTGGTTTTCCAGTCAGGTCTCTGTGCTCTGCCTTGCATCTCCTTATGTTCAGTCCATCAACTGCCTTTTGTCCAGAGCATCTTGGACTAGCCTAGCTGTGACAGTTGTCTGACAGAGGAACCTGCTTCTACAGGCTTTTTCTCTACTGAACTTAAGCAGATCTTCCTTTGGGTTAGAAGGCAGAAAGAAACCCAGGCAGGGTAGCTGACCCACCCTCTTCTGGAACAATGACTTCAGATAAAAAACCTGCTCTTGCCTCAAACGTGAACAATTCTACCACAGCAATGCCATTTAGGAAACAGGCTGCCCTACACAAGCCCAAAGCAAGATGCCACACCTCCCCAAAAAAGTGACACAGTATCAATGGATTTCCTGAAGACAGAAAGTCTAATGAAACTTTTTGACACAGAATTTAAAGAACAATGATTGAATATTTTCGATGTGTGAAAGACAAACATGAAGAAGTAAGGACAATGCAAGCAAAAACCAGGAGGAGCTTTAAAAAATGAAATCCAAAACAATGCAGGTAAAACAAATAAGACATTAGAGGCTCTGGAAAAACAAGAAACCACAATCCAAAATATGAGGACGAATGTTTCAGATGCTGTCAACATGATGGAGGGACACATGAACAAGGTTGAAGAGATGGAACACAGAACTAGTAAAATAGAAGATAGAATTGTCACCACTGATCTGCTAGAACAAAAAGCAGAATCAAAAAGGAAGGAAAAAGAAGAAAACCTAAGAAAAATGTGGGAAGCCATCAAGAGATCATCTACCCAGTGTCAAGAACCTTTGTTTTCTTGGCATTAGGATGCAATCCATATTGAAGGCTGTGTTCCTTGATCTTTTGCAACAAGTGCTTTAAGTCCTCCTCACTTTTCAGCAAGCAAAGTTATGTCATCTGTATAACATGGATTATTGCTGAGTCTCCTTCTGATCCTGATGCTACATTCCTCTTCAAAGAATCCACCTGCTTGAATAATTTGCTTGCTCAGCATACAGATTGAATAGCTATGGAGAAAGAACGCAACCCTGACCTACTCCCTTCTTAATTTTAAACCATGAAGTGCTACACTTTACACCCTCCAAAAAAAGCCATTCATCCCTGTTACTCTTCTTAGACTCGCTTGAGCTTTCTCCATAGCATTGTTCTTTGCCCCCTTTTTGTAGTTGGATTGTTTTTCTTTTTCTTGTTGAGGTGTTGGAGTTTTCTATAAATTTTGAAGATTAAATCACTTGTCAAATATGCTATTTTTCCCTGCAATCTGTCCGGTTTTTTCTTCCCTTTTTTTGGTGAGTGTAAGGATTTAATCTAGTTTATTCTCTGTTGATTATGCAGTTTCAATTCTATTTGGTAGTCTACTTATGCCTTTAGGAGCTCTGGTGGGTTATTGGTAAGGAGTTTGAACTGTGACCCCAAAAGCCTGCAGTCCAAATCTATCAGCTGCTTTACAGGAAAAAGATGAGCAGTCTTCTTCCATGTGATTTACTTCCTCTGAATACTCTTAAGAGGGTCAGCTATGAGTTGGCTCACTTTGAAGACACACAATAACAATTATCTAGTAGATTAGGATCCTTAAGTTTTTTCCTGGGTTTTTTAAAAAAATTGATAATCTTTAGTATTCTAAATTTTACAATTAGGTCCTTGATGTACCTTGAATAAATGATGTTGTAAGTGATTTAAGAAATCCATTTATAAAGAGAAAAAAATTCCAGTTCTATGCTTGAGAACAATTTCTAAACATCAAGACTAGACTTGAACTTTATTCTTTCTAATTGTTTTATTTATCTTCTCTTTGTGCTCAGGGATATAGTCTAACTCTTTTAAATCAGGAAGATAAGAAATATAATGACACCAAGTAGCTGGTTTCCAATCAGTGTGTGAACACTAGGCACCAGATGGCAATGCTGAGTTTTCATTTCTCTGTGCACAGGAATTATTTATTGATCTGCATTAAGAAGGCAGCAGCTCTGTATTCTGGACTGCAATTCAATACCTCTACATGATGTAGAGCTGCCTTGTAAATGTATCTGCTGCTTGGTCGTTGTTGACATTTCTAGCATGACATTTGGTTCTGCTCGGCCTACTCACAGGTGGCCAGTCATTATTGACAAGTAGAAACCCAATTGTATACTTTTCCCATTACCCTCCTTAGGATATTTAAGCTATTTAAAACTAGCTAAAAGTTTACTCTGTGGTATGGTCTTACACTATTTATAGAACATAAAGTTCAGAGAGAATCAGCAACCCAGGAAGGACAAGTTTGGGGTGGAGAAACCATAAAGGAGCAAGGGGATCCTGTCCCAGTCCAGACCAAAATCAGATCAAAAGTGTCAGGGGTGTACTTGGGTTGGTGTCAGCTAGGGCAGTAATTTATAGTGTCATCCCACTCCCATGGACCTTCTCCTATACACAACTATACAATTACCTTAGCGATCTTCACCATCAACTTTAATTTATAATTGTTGTCTGTTGTTTTGTACTATGGAGTTGGAACCAACCCATAGCTGAACCTCTCGTGGGTTTTCAGAGGCAGTTAATCACATGGGAGGAGATTGCCCTTCTTTCTTCTGTGGAGCAGCTGGTGGATTCAAACCACATGCCTTTGGGATTGTAGTGTGGTTTCTCACCACTAGGCCACCAGAGCACCCTTTAATCTACAACACAGTGTGTAAATTTATGTTACAATATGTCTCGAAAAAGCTTATTGTTTAGAAGAGACTTTCTTTAATATAATTTCCTAGGATAAAGGCAAAAATACAGATTTAGGTGTCCCGTCCCAGATCATGCTGATATAGAAGGTCTGAACTTGAAAGCAAGTACTTCTCTACATAGAAAGACGGTCACTTTGTTGAACTGTGGTGGGCTGCCTGTTGCTATGCTGCTGGGAGCTATGCCACTCGTGTTTAGAGTACCAGGAAGGTGAGCCAGGGTGAACAGATTCTAGTGGAGCTTTCAGAATAAGAGAGACTAGAAAGTAAGACTGGTTATCCACTTCTGAACTAATTGGCCATGGAAAACCTTACAAACAGCAGAAGAACATTGCCAGAGTGCCAGAAGATGAGTATGTCAGGTTGGAAGATACTAAAATTACAGCTGGGGAAGAGCTGTCTACTTATGGTAGAGTCTAGTTATGTGGATGAGGTAAAACTTTTGGGATTTTAATTTACTCATGTGGCATGACTTCAAATGTGAAGAAAAAGCAGTGAACATTGATTGAAAATCAGAATATAGAGTTTATGATATAAGAAAATAGAAAAATGAACAATTATAGAAATGAAATGGAATGCCTAAATATCAATATCCTAGGTTTTTTCATGTATTGTCGAGTTGGGGTCATCCCATAATTAACCAACCACTAGATGGTGGTTGTTGTTGTGTACTGTAGAGTTGGATCTGACCCATTGCTGAGCCTCTGGTGAGTTTTCAGAAGCAGTTAATCACATGGGAGGAGATTGACCATTCTTCGCCCATGGAGCAGCTGATAGCCTCAAACCACATGCCTTAAGAATTGTAGTGCAGCTTCTTGCCACTCTGCCACCAGAGCTCCTTTGGCTACCAGCTTAGTGAGCCAAAAAGATTGCTATTGGCCATTTTGAACAAGATAATCATAAAATCTACTCTAGTAAGAATGGCAATTCAAAAGTATGGTGTCCCGTCCATCATAAAAAAAATTCCCCCATCCCTTCCCCCCCAACCCCCCACCCTGAGTACACTTCTCTATGCAACCTTAATTCTGGATTCCTGTGTTAACCATAATACTCAATCATATATCACTTCTAATCTGTTCTTTCCCTCATCTGTTTCAATACAGTATACATAATTTATCCAATTTTTTCTGTCTTACCCCAACCCTGATGTCAGTCCCATTCTACAACAGTGGCACCATGCGGTATTTGTCCCTTTGTGACTGAGATATTTCACTCAGCATAATGTCCTCCAGGGTCACCCATTTTGAATAATATTGCATGAGTTCCTTGGTTTTCAATGTGGCATAGTATTCCATTGTGTGAATATACCACAGCTTTTCTATCCATTCGTTTGTTGATGGACACTTAGGTTGCTTCCAACTTTTTGCTATTGTAAACAAAGCTGAGATAAACATGAGTGTGCATAGAGGATTTCTTTTTCTTTAGGTTGGGATGCGATCCATACTTAAGAGTAGTCTTTCAGCATACTATCTGTAAGTACTTCAAATCTTCTTTCTTTTCAGATAGTAAGGCGCTGCCATCTGTGTATCGCAGGTTGTTGATGAGTCCTCTTCCAATCTTGATGCTCAGTTTTTCTTCATATAGCCCACCTTCTCAGATTATTTGCTCAGCATACAGATTAAACATGCATCAAATCCCAAACAAAACCACCCCACTACCATTGAGTTAGTATTGAGTCCTAGCTCCCCTCATCAGGTGTCCAGGCTGGTTACAAGAAGTTACAGCTTATCTTTCTCCCACAGAATGACTGACTGCTGGATTGACCCCATGGACCGATTGGTTAGCAGTCCAATACCATAGACTCTATGCCAGGATTCTTGGTGAAAAATTTTATTATGCTGACATGCAACTTCTGTGATTTTAAAACATGTGCTATCCCTTTGCTCTATTCAAACCACTGATTCTTAATCTGGGTACACATTCTACATGAGCACATTAAGGGTTCTGGAATTCCTATTCTTCACAATGTTATTCATAATTAGCATTCTTTCTGGAAGGTGAAGTTTCAACTACTACCCACCTACTACTCCCTTCCCACCACCACTATGAGGATAAGGACACTTGTAACAATGATGTGACGCAAGTTCTGTGTGATGAAAGCATTTTTCACTTAAAGTTCCTTCATTGAAAAGACAATAAAGCCATGTTGTTGTTGCATACCCTTGAGTCAAAATTGACTCATAGCCGAACCTCCAGTGGATTTTCAGGGGCAGTCAAACACACCGGAAAACCACCCATTTTCCTCCCACAGAGCAGCTGGTGGATTCAGATCATGTGTCTTCAGGATTGCATCACAACTTTTTATGACTAGACCACCAGAGATCCCCAATAAAGCCATAAGGATGGACTAATGACAGAGAACTACCGACTTTAAAAGAAAAATTCAAGAAAACGTAGAGTGATTTTTGTGCTAATAATCTAAAGCAGAGTTCTGCTCTTTAGACTGCAAACAACTCAAATTATATGCATTTTCTTGTTTCTTATTTCCAGGAGATCTAGTTACTCAAATTTTTGCCTCAAGTTCTTGTTCCCTGTAATAATTATAGCATATACCCTTTAGATTGTCCTCTGAAGTAATTACAGCTTGATTTTGAAAACAAGTCAATTTGATAAAAACAGCCAATTGATTGAGACATACTGAGGATTGTTGCCTGATGGAATAGCATCCATCAGCCTCCACCAAGAGCCCCAGGCAGCTGACCTTGGAAGCTTTCATTTGGACTGGACACCTGCACTTAAGAGATGCAGTAAGCTTTTTACCTATTAATTGCACTTGCCTGGGAAGGACTAATGGCTTCTCAGCATGAGGAAACTGTAGTAAGATGTAATGTGCCTGCTGGTAGCTAACTGAAGAGTAATGAGGCTTTAGTGTCATCAGAAGAGCCCTGGTGCAGTGTTTAAATGCTTAGTTACCAACTCGGGGACTCAAAGACTCCCTTAAAAAGTACAGCCTGGAAAACTCTGTGAGACTGTTCTATTCAGTCACAAATAGACTTTATAAGTTGAAAAATCAACTTGGCAACAATAACTATCTGTTATTATTCTTGGTATTGGGTGCTGTTGGATCAAGTATGACTTAAACTGACCCTATGAAGAGCCAACATGAACCCTATCCTATCTATGCCATCCTTATCATCTCTGACACATGAGAGCCCATTGTTGCAGTCACCGGGTCAACCATTTCACTAACTAAAGGGGTCTTCTTCCCCTTTGCTGACTCTCCATCTTTTCAACCATAATGTCCCTGTTCAAGAAATAGCCTCACCTAGCTACATGTCCAAAGTAGGAAAGATGAACTTCACCATCTTCACCTCCGAGGCGCACTTGGCCTATACTTTTCCCAAGCCAGATCTGTTTGTTCTTTTGTCAACCCATGGGATATTTAGTACTGTTATTATGTGCCTTTGAGTCACCTGTGACTCATACTGACCCTATGTACAACAGCTCTGAAGCCTGCCCTGTCCTGGGCCAGTCTTGCTGACTCCCACATACCTACCCCAATTGCCCCAGTTACAATATCAATCCATCTCATCTGGGGTCTTCCTCTCCTGCACTGTTCCTCCAACATTCTGAGCATGATATCCTTCTCCAAAGACTGGTCCTTCCCAGCCACATGCCCAAAGTATGTGAGACAGATATTAAAAATCTTAGACTCAGCACAGACGCAGTGGACAGTGGGAGTGGACTTGAATCGGGACACACCCCTGCAGCTCTGACCCACGACCCCCATCTTCAGGTATCGCATTGCTCCCCCCCTGACCCGGCTCGCACCCCCACCTCCTCCAGCTCTGAACTTTGGGGCCCTCGGGTCTTCGGCCTCGGGCCAGGACTTAAAGAAAAGGGGGGGGGGAACCAACAAAAACAAAAATGAAACAAAAAACCACACAAAAGAACAAAAAAATATAGACCAAATTTATAGCATATTTCAACAGCACTTGAAAAAGTTGTCCAATATTGAAGATTAAGTTTCTTTAGACTACAAA